>NC_069502.1:761586954-761614454 GCF_027579735.1 Bombina bombina | reverse complement strand
ATTATTTCAGGCAAGCTTGAAACGATGGGCCGCCGAAGCAGCATATATTTGTGCAATTGCGCTCACACGTTCGCATTTACTTTCAACTTGTAATACGAGTGGAATTTAACTTGCGCACAAACGACTGAGAAAACCTGATAGCACTCCACTCATAATCTAGCCTTTAGTTTTTTTCTTGGTATCCTTTATTAAATCTTAGCTCCTTTCCATGACATCATACTGAGGCAGGGTCAGCAGCACGCACATACCTTAAACACTATAGCCCCCATATAGGGCCACATTACAAGTAGAGTGTTATTTAACACTCCAGCTCGAGCATTAACTGCACTAGAAGTAAGCTTTTTGCGTGTGTTGGGTTGCGCTCGTATTACAAGTTAAAAGTAAACTGTTTTTGCTTGCGAGCTAACCTGACGAGTGTAAAAAGCTGAACTTACAATATTGCGCATGTGATAACGTATTCTTTCATAGAAGTCAATGGAACAAAAAAAGTGGAAAAAAAACTCACACCCTACTCGCGCACAAACAAGATTGCATATTCTCTTGTGTGCTAAGCCGACATAAAATATGAATATTTCAAATTCCAATGTTCTTCACATTGCAGAATATGTTCTATATAGGATATATATATAGGAATATTTATTTATAAATACATAATTGGATACTTGTATAGCACATAACCTCAAAGGCACTGATAACAGGTATTATTATTACCCAACTTAATGGTACTCATTTTACCAACCTTGGAAGGATGAAAGGCTGAGTGGACCTTGCCAGGATCAAACCTGCAACCCTTGGGTTGCCACAGTAACAGTGCATTAGCACAGTGAGCTATCTGTCCAGCTTATAGAACATCTTCTGCTAAGTACAGAACATTGGAATGTGAAATATTTACAGTACATACACAGTATAACACTTTATTAGATATGAATATTGCATAAATATGTTTTTACATGTTTTAATCTACTTAACTGCAAAGGACTCCAAAGCACTTGTATTTATGTCTATATATGGATATATATGTATTTATGCGTTTATATGTGTATATATGTCCATAAATACATTTATACACATATAAATTAATAAATACATATGTATATATATATATATATATATATATATATACATACATACATACACATACATTGTATTTTATGAACTGTATTATTCTTCTATGAGAGACACTCTGAGTTGATTTGACTCCACATTGACACCAATATCAGATATCTTGCCTGGTCTTTGGGGGAGTTGTAACAATCTTTGAGACTCTGAATGACTCTCCTATGAGGATACCAACGTTTTAAGAGCTTTTACATACCTCATATTGTTTGAGGGTTTTAAGTGTGTGTATCTATATTAATACATTTCTACTGGTTTATTAACATACTGCACTTAGAGAGTTTTGTGCCCTTCTTTTGTTTTTTCTTTGTGTATGGCCATATCCAGCGTCCAGACCTGTGTATTTCTGAAGTGGCTGCATCAGTAACCCTCCAGCTGACATGCTCAGAGACTGATTCAAGGAATCACATATCCTTTATTCAGCATTTTTTATGGAGCGCTCGAAAACATTGTCTTTTTTGTATATATATATATATATATATATATATATATATATATATATATATATATATATACATGTTCATATTTAGACATGTATATGTATGTTTCTCTATTTTAAAGTCATGTACCTGCTTTTTTTCTAAAACTTGAGATCTCATATCTTTGTGCCATTATACCTTATTTGTGCAATATTTTTTAATAGATGGTGTTATTATGCGTACAAATGTACTTTGTAATGTATTTTTGAAGTGTTTTGTGCATAACAGTTTACCAAAGCCCTGAAGTCGCTCTAACCCAATGCACTTAAACAATTACATTTACTTTCAACTTGTAATAGGAAAAACCCTTTGTGCGCAAACACCCGCAATAAACCTCTGTTTGCTCATGCATAACTGTTAGCGCTCCACTCGTAATCTAATTATGAAAAAAAAAATGGCTTTTATGTCCCTTTAACAGCGACGCCCACTGGTGATCAGCTTGAAAAAATAGGTAAAGTAAGCCTCAATGAATTTTGAACACAATCCCACCTGAGCAATGAGACCCCTTTGCAGTAAAACGATTGCCCATAATTTTTCCCAGTGCCTCATCAATCTTCTGTTTTTCATTAGGACAGATTTAAAGTGAATATATATAGCGAGCATTGCAGGTTTTAAATAAAAATTAAACCACATTTTTTCTTTTCTTTCATTATTCAGAAAGAGCATTCCATTTTAAACAACTTTCCCATTTACTTCTCTTTTCAAATTAGCTTTATTCTCTTGGTATCCTTGGTTAAAGGAGCAACAATGCACTACTCATAGATAGAACATATCAGGTGAGCCAATGACAAGAGGCATATATGTGCAGCCACCAATCAGCAGCTAGTTCCCAATAGTGCATTGCTGCTCTTGAGCCTAGTTAGGTATGCTTTTCAACAAAGCATACCAAGAGAATGAAGCAAACTATATAATAAAGTTGTTTAAAATTACTTGCTCTATCTGATCTATGAAGTTTATTTTGACTTTATTGATACTTTAAATAAGGTTACATTGAAGCATACTGTAGCTAAATCACAAAGGACTCTTTCCCTCCCATTTAAATAGGTAGTTATAGGTAGAAAAAGTAAAATATTTTAGACACAAAAAAAAGAAAGAAAAAACAGAAACAGACAATTATTCCCCAACAAATATCTTAAAATTGAACCAGTAATCACCTCACCAGCACCATGTGTGAGAGCTATTTACTAAAATATAACTTTTAATTTACAAGTAATCAATTACAATTTAAAAAAAAATATTAAAAATAACTGGTCCATGAAAGCCGTGTCAAAATTCTCTATCAATAATCAAAGAATATATGATCACTTATAAAGCAAACATAGAAAATTGGCAATCACCCCCACACAATTCTTTCTTTTTCGAAAACTTGTCCGTTCACAATTAAAAAATTTTTTTGTACATAACAGTAATCAATTCTAATCTAAATGATTAGGGAATATATATATATATATATATACACACACAGAGAGAAGCACACTCACAGGAACGAACAACCGGCTCAATACTATTGTTAGCCTGTTCTATGGCGATTTACCACCTGGGTGCAGCTTCTTTTAGCCCAGTAATGTATTTCACAGAGAAGAACTTTCCTGTAGCATATCATAGCATATTATGGTCAGTCCAGCGCCGAAATACCAGGCAATTCCTCTCTGAACAAGGAACACAGCAACCCCAGACAATCGTTTCGGCCTTCATTGGGCCTCGTCAGTGAGGTGTCCATATTCCTCTAAGCACACTGAGCAAGGAGTCCACATTTGGTTTCCCCTTTTTCCCATAGGGAGACTAAATACACGCAGAGAGAAGCACACTCACAGGAACGAACAACCGGCTCAATACTATTGTTAGCCTGTTCTATGGCGATTTACCACCTGGGTGCAGCTTCTTTTAGCCCAGTAATGTTTTTCACAGAGAAGAACTTTCCTGTAGCATATCAGTCTGTTCCTGTGAGTGCACTTGTCGCTGTATGTAATATGTAGTATATATATATATATATATATATATATATATAAAACAAAACAAAATATATATATATAGTATATATGGAGATGGAAGAATTGTACTAATGGTAGCAATACATGAATGGAACACTATCAATTACAGCTGATGGTCTGGTGAGTGTACAGTAAGCTCTGGGAGGACTGAAGATAACAGACACATAGCTACCTGAACGTTCTTATTAATGACTACCGGCCCGGTGACTGATTTATGAGGGGAACTCAGGGAGGACCAGAATAGGCAATAGACAGTGATGAGACATGGTCCGCTGAGCATGGTTGATTACCGATACCTCTAGTTTCACCTCTAGTCCTCTGGGAGGACTAACAAGTTAAATTTATTTGGCTACACCTTGACTGGGATATTAATTAAATGGCTTTAATATTGTGATTATATACATGCTACTACCAGATGGATCAATGATTGCATGGCTTTGATACTTGCTGCTGCTAATCAGTAGTGCTGACTAGATGATATGGTAGTTTTGGATTTCCTATAAGCAAAAAAGAAGACAGATGCGCCACATGGCCCAATATTGTTTGATCCACAGAGTTGGACTATCAGATTGTATTAAAATAAACTCACAATCTAGGAAGCACTCCAATTAGTGCAATGGGAGCAGTCTGGGATCTATAACAGTCACCCAGCAGACCGACCTCTCAAGCTGAAGATGGATAATCTGTAGTAAAACACAAAGGGACACTAGTTTTGGATTTGCTGACTATGATTAACTAACATTCTTTATAAGCAGACTAATTGAAAGGGACAGTCAACTCAAAAAATGTTATTGTATAAAAAGATAGATAATCTCTTTATTACCCATTCCCCAGTTTTGCATAACCAACAGTTATATTAACATACACCTAGATTTTCGAGTTTTGCGTTATGAGCTGTGCGGTGCTAACGAGCAGTTTTCTCTCACCGCTCACTTACCTACAGTGGTGGTATTATGCGTTTTCAGAAACCCGGCGTTAAAATGCAAGAAGTGAGCGTAGAGCAAAATTTTGCTCATTACCGAACTCCAATACCAGCGCTGCTTAAGTCAGCGGTGAGCTGGTCGTACGTGCTCATGCACGATTTCCCCTTAGGGATCACCGGGTGAGAAAAAGTCTAACACCTGCCAAAAAGCAGCGTAAAACTCAGTAACGCAGCCCCATTGATTCCTATGGGGAAATAAAAGTTTTGTTTACACCTAACACCCTAACATGAACCCCGGGTCTAAACACCCCTAATCTTATACTTATTAACCCCTAATCTGCCGCCCCCAACAACGCCGACACTTGCATTATATTTATTAACACCTAATCTGCAGCTCTGGACACCGCCAAAAAGCTACATTATATTTATGAACCCCTAATCTGCTGCCCCCAACATCGCTGACACCTACATTATATTTATTAACCCCTAATCTGCCTTCCCCAATGTCGCCGCAACCTACCTACACTTATTAACCCCTAATCTGCTGCCCCCAACGTCGCTGCCACTATAATAGAGTTATTAACCCCTAAATCTAAGCCTAACACCCCCTAACTTAAATATAATTAAAATAAATCTAACTAAAAATTCCTATTATTAAATAAATTATTCCTATTTAAAACTAAATACTTCCCTATAAAATAAACCCTAAGCTAGCTACAATATAACTAATAGTTACATTGTAGCTATCTTAGGATTTATTTTTATTTTACAGGCAAGTTTGTATTTATTTTAACTAGGTACAATAGTTATTAAATAGTTATTAACTATTAAATAACCACTTAGCTAAAATAAATACAAAAGTACCTGTAAAATAAAACCTAACCTAAGTTACACTAACACCTAACACTACACTATAATTAAATAAATTAACTAAATTAACAACAATTAAATCAATTAAATTAAATCAGCTAAAGTACAAAAAAAACACTAAATTACAGACAATAATAAACAAATTACAAAATATTTAAACTAATTACACCTAATCTAATAGCCCTATCAAAATAAAAAAAGCCCCCTCAAAATAAAAAAAAACGTAGCCTAAACTAAACTACCAATAGCCCTTAAAAGGGCCTTTTGCAGGGCATTGCCCCAAAGTAATCAGCTCTTGTACCTGAACAAAAAAAACAACACCCCCCCCAACAGTAAAACCCACCACCCACACAACCAACCCCCCAAATAAAATACTATCTAAAAAAAACTAAGCTCCCCATTGCCCTGAAAAGGGCATTTGGATGGGCATTTCCCTTAAATTTATGAGTTAATACATTTAGTATAGTGGCGGCGACGTTGGGGGCTGCAGATTAGGGGTTAATAAATGTAGGTAGGTGGCGGCAATGTTAGGGACGGCAGATTAGGGGTTAATAATATTTAACTAATGTTTGCGAGGCGGGAGTGCGGCGGTTTAGGGGTTAATATGTTTATTATAGTGGCGGCGACGTTGGGGAAGGCAGATTAGGGGTTAATAAATATAATGTAGGTGTCAGCGATGTTGGGGGCAGCAGATTAGGGGTTCATAAATATAATGTAGGTGTCGGCGGTGTCCGGAGCGGCAGATTAGGGGTTAATAATTTTATTTTAGTGTTTGCGATGCGGGAGGGCCTCGGTTTAGGGGTTAATAGGTAGTTTATGGGTGTTAGTGTACTTTTTAGCACTTTAGTTATGAGTTTTATGCTACAGCGTTGTAGTGTAAAACTCATAACTACTGACTTTAAAATGCGTTAGGACTCTTGACGGGGTAGGGTGTACCGCTCACTTTTTGGCCTCCCAGGACAGACTCGTAATACCGGCGCTATGGAAGTCCCATAGAAAAAAAGACTTTACGAAGTTTACGTAAGTCGTTTTGCGGTAAGGCCAAAAAAGTGTGCGGTGACCTAAACCTTCAAGACTCGTAATAGCAGCGGGCGTAAAAAAGCAGCGTTAGGACCTGTTAACGCTGATTTTTTTACCATAACGCACAATTCGTAATCTAGCCAATATTTTTTTACCTCTGATTACCTTGTATCTAAGTATCTTCTGATAGCCCCTGATCACATAACTTTGTATTTATTATCTATTGACTTGCATTTAAGCCAATTAGTGCAGTGTCATCCACAACCCACGGGAGAGAGCACAATGTTATCAATATGGCTCACATGAACCAGCAATCCCCTGTTGTGAAAAGCTAATAAAAAATCATCTGATAAGAAGCTGTCTGTAGTGGCTTAGAAACAGGCAGAAATTTAGAGGTTTAAAGGTTATAAAATATATTAATATAACAATGTTGGTTGTCCAAAGCTTGGGAACGTGTAATAAAGGTGTTATCTATATTTTTAAATAATAAAAATGTTTGTGCTGACTGTCCCTTGAAGTTATTGCTCATTATAAAAGTCATACTCTTTAACAGCATATTTGGTTTAGCTTGGCTTGATTCACTGTGAATAGAGGATGACAAAAAACGTTTCTGCAGTAAGGGATAATGAGCAACCAAATATGGTTTTTAACTGCTTTTTTTATCATAGCCGATATTAATTCCCTGGATAACATGAGTATCATGAACTAAATAAAATTGTGGGGTACCCCCATTATTGGGACTCTTTTTTTCCTGCCGGTTTTCATTGTGAATTTTGCTCATATTCATGAATTGTTTTTGATCACATGATGCCTAAATAAAGATAATCGGCTAGATTTAGAGTTTTGCGGCCAAAGGGGTGCGTTAGCTACGCGTGTTATTTCCCCCCCGCACCTTTTAAATAACGCTGGTATTTAGAGTTCTCTGAAGGGCTGCGCTAGGCTCCAAAAAGGGAGCGTACAGGCATATTTACCGCCACTTCAACTCTCAATACCAGCGTTGCTTACGGTAGCGGCTAGCTTGTAAAATGTGCTTGTGCACGATTCCCTGCAAAAAAGCAGCGTTCAGCTCCTAACGCAGCCCCATTGTTTCCTATGGGGAAACAGTTTCTAAGTCTGCACCTAACATTATTAACCCCTAATCTGCCCCCCCCAACGTCGCCGCTACCTTACCTACACTTATTAACCCCTAATCTGCCGACCGGACCTCGCTGCCACTATAATAAATGTATTAACCCCTAAACCGCCTCACTCACGCCTCGCAAACCCTATAATAAATGTTATTAACCCCTAATCTGCCCTCCCTAACATCTGCAACACCTAACTTAAAGTATTAACCCCTAATCTGCCGACCGGACCTCGCCGCTACTCTAATAAATGTATTAACCGCTAAAGCTAAGTCTAACCCTAACACCCCCTTAAGTTAAATATAATTTTATTCTAATGAAATAAATTAAATCTTATTAAAAAAATTAATCCTATTTAAAGCTAAATACTTACCTGTAAAATAAACCCTAATATAGCTACAATATAACTAATAATTACATTGTAGCTATTTTAGGATTTATATTTATTTTACAGGCAACTTTGTATTTATTTTAATTGTTATTGTTATTTACTATTTAATAGCTACCTAGTTAAAATAATTACAAAATTACCTGTAAAATAAATCCTAACCTAAGTTACAATTAAACCTAACACTACACTATCAATAAATTAATTAACTAAACTACCTACAATTACCTACAATTAAATCAACTAAACTAAATTACAAAAAAAAGCCGGCGCGGATCCATCCTCTTCTAACGATGTCCTAACACCGAATGAAGGTTCCTTTAAATGACATCATCCAAGATGGCGTCCCTCGAATTCCGATTGGCTGATAGGATTCTATCAGCCAATCAGAATTAAGGTAGGAAAAATCTGACTGGCTGATTGAATCAGCCAATCAGATTCAAGTTCAATCAGATTCTATTGGCTGTTCCGGTCAGCCAATAGAATGCGAGCTCAATCTGATTGGCTGATTGAATCAGCCAATCTGATTGAACTTGAATCTGATTGGCTGATTCAATCAGCCAATCAGAATTTTCCTACCTTAATTCCGATTGGCTGATAGAATCCTATCAGCCAATCGGAATTCGAGGGACGCCATCTTGGATGACGTCATTTAAAGGAACCTTCATTCGGTGTTAGGACGTCGTTAGAAGAGGATGAATCCACGCCGGCTGCTTCAAGATGGACCCGCTCCGCTCCAGATGGAAGAAGATAGAAGATGCCGCCTGGATGAAGACTTCCGACCCTCTGGAGGACCTCTTCTGGCCGGATAGGATGAAGACTTCGGACCCTCTGGAGGACCTCTTCTGGCCGGATAGGATGAAGACTTCGGACCCTCTTCTGGACGGATTGGATGGTACCCGGCTGGGTGAAGACAAGGTAGGAAGATCTTCGGGGGCTTAGTGTTAGGTTTTTTAAGGGGGGTTTGGGTGGGTTAGATTAGGGGTATGTGGGTGGTGGGTTGTAATGTTGGGGGGGTATTGTATGTTTTTTTTACAGGCAAAAGAGCTGATTTCTTTGGGGCATGCCCCGCAAAAAGCCCTTTTAAGGGCTGGTAAGGTAATAGAGCTGTTAACTTTTTATTTTAGATTAGGGTAGGGCATTTTTTTATTTTGGGGGGCTTTGTTATTTTTTTTAGGGTTTAGGGTTTAGGGTTTTTTTTAGCTTAGAGTAGGTGTAATTAGTTTAAAATTCTTGTAATCATTTTTTATTTTTTTGTAATTTAGTGTTTTGTTTTTTTTGTAATTTAGTTTAGTTGATTTAATTGTAGGTAATTGTAGGTAGTTTAGTTAATTAATTTATTGATAGTGTAGTGTTAGGTTTAATTGTAACTTAGGTTAGGATTTATTTTACAGGTGATTTTGTAATTATTTTAACTAGGTAGCTATTAAATAGTAAATAACTATTTAATAGCTATTGTACCTGGTTAAAATAAATACAAAGTTGCCTGTAAAATAAATATAAATCCTAAAATAGCTACAATGTAATTATTAGTTATATTGTAGCTATATTAGGGTTTATTTTACAGGTAAGTATTTAGCTTTAAATAGGATTAATTTTTTTAATAAGATTTAATTTATTTTGTTAGAATAAAATTATATTTAACTTAGGGGGGTGTTAGGGTTAGGGTTAGACTTAGCTTTAGGGGTTAATACATTTATTAGAGTAGCGGCGAGGTCCGGTCGGCAGATTAGGGGTTAATACTTGAAGTTAGGTGTTGCAGATGTTAGGGAGGGCAGATTAGGGGTCAATAAAATTTATTATAGGGTTTGCGAGGCGGGAGTGAGGCGGTTTAGGGGTTAATACATTTATTATAGTGGCAGCGAGGTCCGGTCGGCAGATTAGGGGTTAATAAGTGTAGGTAAGGTAGCGGCGACATTGGGGGGGGCAGATTAGGGGTTAATAAATATTATGTAGGTGTCGGCGATGTTTGGGGCAGCAGATTAGGGGTACATAGGGATAATGTAGGTGGCGGCGGTGTCCGGTCGGCAGATTAGGGGTTAAAAAATTTTATTAGAGTGATGGCGATGTGGGGGGGCCTCGGTTTAGGGGTACATAGGTAGTTTATGGGTGTTAGTGTACTTTATAGCACAGTAGTTAAGAGCTTTATAAACCGGCGTTAGCCCATAAAGCTCTTAACTCCTGACTTTTTTCTGTGGCTGGAGTCTTGTCGGTAGAGGGTCTAACGCTCACTTCAGCCAAGACTCTAAATACCGGCGTTAGGAAGATCCCATTGAAAAGATAGGATACACAATTGGCGTAAGGGGATCTGCGGTATGGAAAAGTCGCGGCTGGAAAGTGAGCGTTAGACCCTTTCCTGGCTGACTCTAAATACCAGTGGGCGGTAAAAAGCAGCGTTAGGACCCCTTAACGCTGGTTTTGACGGCTAACGCAGAACTCTAAAACTAGGCGTATGTGAGTTGGTATTTGAGATCCCTCTTTTTCCTGTTTCTATAAGAATATTCTAGAACTAACACAAGCTATCATGAAGCAATCACCAGTATGGAATCTAAATGTTAATTTACGGTTCTTACCTTCGCAATACCATTGTGCGCTTTCACCCTTAATGCAAAGAATGTGATGGGCTATTATCGTTTCATGAAAGGGACATAGAGGTCGAATTGCATTTTTCATGATCTAGATAGGCTTTACAATTTTGAATTTTTTTCTTATCTAGTTAGGGTCATGAACGTGCACATATCTTGAGCACTAGATCTATAACATTGTTATAAACACTGCTCCCATGTATTATTCAAGACACATGCATAATCCTGGGTCGACCTACTTCAATTTTCTCTTATGGAAAGGAGCTAAGTTTCCACAAAGGATACAAACATAAAGAAATACATTTGATAATAAAAATGCAATAGAACCTTTTTGTTTGTTTTTTAATTTGTACTCTCTATCTAAATCATAAACGTTTAAATTTGACTTCCATGAACATTTAATGTGAAAACATGAATATCCACCAATGCAATTAACCCAAACTATTACAACACCATGACTTGTGGAGAGAAACCAAGGCAAAGATGGCTAATTAGGCATGCTATGCACGTGAGATACAGGTGGTGGCCCAAGCCACACATTAAGATATAAACCTTTGGAGGAGATGCCGTCTAATATCATCTCTGGAGCAGCTGTGCGAGGTTGGGAAGGAACCATGGACACAGCAAAGTTTGCAGAGGTCCTGAAGGTGAGTAATCAATATCATGTATAATAAATGTTTGAAATAATTAAAAACTATTGCTAAGTAATAATATCATATATATATATATATATATATATATATTATACATATTATATATTATTAGCTACAACATAACTACCACCACCACAAATACCCTTATCTTCTTAAATGCTCACTAAGATGCCCTTTCCAAAAAATGAACAGTTTAAAGAAATAAAATAAATACCCAACCAAAGTGTATTTTTCAATCTTAAACCTAGCCATTTTACTGTGGTCCTTCATGGTAATATCCCTTACAAATAACTAAGCCTGGTGTGGATTCTTTTCTATTTATACTTTTTTTTTTTTTACAAGAAGTAGAATTTGAAATGTACAGCAGCTTACAGCCTTTCTATTAAATCATAATTTGTTAATAGCATAACTTAACCAGTTAGGATTTTGCTAAATAAATATAAATAGTAGGGAAGTGGGACCAGTTCCAGATAACAGTGAGAATTACTGTGCGGGATATTTTTGTAGATGATTGTGCCCTTAATTAAAGGGCCATAATACCCAAATGTTTAAACACTTGAAAGTGATGCAGCATAGCTGTAAAAAGCTAACTAGAAAATATCACCTGAAAATCTCTATGTAAAAAAGAAAAATATTTTACCTCAAAAGTTTCTCAGTAGCCACATCCTATTGTAAAGGACTTCAAAGCAACAAATCAGTATGTCTGTCCCGGGACAGCGGAAGGAGCAAGCTTACGTGCACTCTCATCTTATTTCCCTATTCAGTGTAAGGAAGTTTACAATGAAATCTCATAAGAGTTAAGTAAAATCTCACGAAGCAAATTAGATAATAGAAATAAATTGCAAACTTGTTTAAAATTGAACACTCTATCTGAATCATGAAAGTTTAATTTTGACTTTACTGTCCCTTTTTAAACACGTAAAAAAAATGGATTTATTTAAAATGAAGATGCTATCAAAAACAAAGCATTCTATTTCTGCACTTGAATGTATCTTTAGAAAAGGGCCATAATACCCAAATGTTTAAACACTTGAAAGTGATGCAGTATAGCTGTAAAAAGCTGACTAGAAAATATCACCTGAACATCTCTATGTAAAAAAGAAAGATATTTTACCTTAAAAGTTTCTCAGTAGCCACATCCCATTGTAAAGGACTTCTAAGCAACAAATCAGTATGTCTGTCCCGGGACAGCGGAAGGAGCGAGCTTACGTGCACTCTCATCTTATTTCCCTATTCAGCTTAAGGAAGTTTACTATGAAATCTCATGAGATCACAGTAAAAGAGTTCATGACCTCAGCACTGCTGATGCTGATTGGCTGCTGTTCATTTCTTTATTTTTTTTTTACCTGCAGCTGGGCAGCAGCTGAGTATAACTTTTTATACAGAACTTACTCTGCTGAGCTGAGGAGATTGTGAGGTAAAATATCTTCCCTTTTTACATAGAGATGCTAAGGTGATATTTTCCTGTCAGCTTTTTACAGTTATACTGCATCAGTTTCAAGTGATTTAGCATATGAGTATTGTGTCCCTTTAAAGAAGAAGATATCACTGGAAGAAAGTTAACTTTCTAAAATGTAAATAGGAACTGGTATACAATAATTTGAGGAATTAAATGTATGAGTCCAATAAATTCTACAATATAGTGCTTTCCAAAGAGATATATGTTATACCAGGGCTATCCAACCAAAAGGGGCCCATTTACAGTATGTAAATTGTTCAATGAAGTCTAGGCCAAGCATTTTGCTGTGATCACACACTCTTCATTTACTTTTATCCATTTGTAACACACAGAAGGGTCACACACACAACTCATCCTTCAAGTTGACAGCTGAAGTGGTGGAAAAGCATGCTCCTCCTTTTTGTCAATTTTGAAAGTGTGCAGTGTATCTTTCTGGTTCTTTGAGCATATGTAGATATGTGGCACATATAAGCAATGGCATAGATCGTTAACAGGGTCACAAAAGTTAAACTTATACTTTAATGCTTTAGATAGAGTATGCAATTAAATCATCATCTGCATAATTTTCTTTTCTAAGGCACCAGCTCCTACTGGGCATATGCAAGAATTTATAATACATATGTATATGCTTTTTGTGATTGGCTTGTGGCTATCACATGATACAAGGGGAAGTAAAATGTAAGTAACTTTGAAATTTGCCAGAGAAAAAAAAAATATGCTACTTAAAAGGACATTAAACCCAACATTTTTCTTTCATGATTCAGACAGATAATACAATTCTAAACAACATTACAATTTACTCCTATTATCTATTTTGCTTCATTCTTTAGATATCCTTTGTTAAAGAAATAGCAATGCACATGGATGAGCCAATCACATGAGGCAACTATGTGCAGCCACCAATAAGAATCTACCGAGCCTATCTAGATATGCTTTTCAGGAAAGATTATCAAGAGAATGAAGCAAATTAGATAATAGAAGTAAATTAGAACGTTGTATAAAATGGTATTCGCTATCTGAATCTTGAAAGAAAAAAATGTGGGTTTAATTGTTACTGAAATGTCATATTATTATGCACTAGTTGATTATGCAATCATACTGTATTTAATAGTTATTTAAAGACCATTGTTCAAGTGAGGTTTATGTATGTAGAGGTACATATGCTATGAAAAAACATCCTTCTAAATGTATTGATTTTATTTGCACTCATACATTTAATTTAATATATTTTCTGCATAATATTGGCTCATAAATTGTCTATTGGGGATATATTGCACATAATGTATGAACTCATGAAAAAGAGGCTAAAAGAACTGTTATATGGCTTTTCTGCTTTATTGTTAGAGATTCTTAAAGACTTCCTCTCTTTTTCTAGTTTTAGCATGTGCTTCAATTTCTCTTGTATGTGAGAACAACCATTAGCTTAGTAAAACAGTTTTTGATCAATTAACCCTTTCTCTCAATGTCAATTCGACTGCATCTTTTGCAGCTTTGTATGTTCAGCTGCCTTTTTACCACACCCAGATAAAGATTTACTTTTAAGCACATTTGTACTAAGGTAATTGAAAAGATGTTTATGTTTTATAAACTTATGCCATTGTGTTTACTTGTGAGGAAGATGTCCAAAGAGTAAATGTCAAAATAATTCAATTTGCAAATACTGAACCTTACAGAAATGTATTAAAGGAATAGTCTAGTCAAAATTCAGATAGAGCATGCAATTTAAGCAACTTTCTAATTTACCCCCATTATCAATTTTTCTTCATTTTCTTGGTATCTTTATTTGAATCAAAGCTTGGGAGCTGGACCATTTATGGTTTAGCACCTGGGTAGCACTTGCTGATTGGTGGCTACATTTTTAAATCGATTAGAAAGTGCTTTCCCAGGGTGCTTAACCAAAAATGGGCCGGCTCCTAAGCTACAAGCTTTCTTTTTCAAATAAAGATACCAAGAGAATGAAGAAAAATGTATAATAGGAGTAAATTAGAAAGTTGCTTAAAGGGACACTGAACCCACATTTTTCTTTTGTGATTCAGATAGAGCATGACATTTTAAGCAACTTTCTAATTTTCTCCTATTATCAAATTTTCTTCATTCTCTTGGTATCTTTATTTAAAATGCAAAATTGTAAGTTTAGATGCCGGCCCATTTTTGGTGAACAACCTGGGTTGTTCTTGCTGATTGGTGGATAAATTCATCCACAAATAAAAAAGTGTTGTCCAGAGTAAATTAGAAAGTTGCTTAAAATTGCATGCTCTATCTGAATCACCAAAGAAAAAAATTTGGGTTCAGTGTCCCTTTAAAATTGCATGCTCTATCTGAATCATTAAAGTTTAATTTTGACTAGACTATTCATTCAAATCTTAAAACCCTGGGGGGTGAAACGCGTAGACTATACTCCAGCACTTAGAGGAAAATACCCTCTATCTTTCAACAATTGAATCCAACAGCAAACTAGACACATACAAATATAGAGAGGGATCACCCTTCTAATTGTGGATAGTTTGTTGTGCTTGGTTATACATCCCATTTCAGGACTGTTACATACAGCCAAACACAGGTAAAGCAGGGAGAAGGTGTTCACAGTACCCAAACAATACTTGCACTTAAACTTCACAACACTGCTTCCAGCATTGCCACACACTGATACAACAAAGAGAAGGCGTTCAAAGAACGTTTTAACACAGAGATCTACTATACAACATTGTATCATTATTCCTACATTAAGCGATACAAACATGTGACGACACACGGATACAAGAAATCCGATTGCGGGACCTACTCAAGTACTAAAACATCAGAGATTTTTTTCAATTTATTTGATTTTCATCAAGTAACCTTACCTAGATTATTTTTAAGGGTGGTTTTGAATATTAATAAACAGGGAGACATCCCTGAATTTGAACTTGGACATTTTATCATATTTGCTAGAGAGCGTTATTTTATGTATGTTTTAACATGAAGCACCCATTTTAGAATATATTTGCAAACACAAATTTTATTGTTTTAGTCTTTGGATTTGTACCAATTAATTATTTGGGTAACTTTTTGACCCTATATACCTTAACTTGAAGCATCAGTTCAAATGTTTCATTGTATCTATGTACACTCGAGCGGGAGCGTTAATAAGAGCTCCATTTGTAATATGGCCAATAGCTGGTCTTCCAGTTTTGAGAGAATCTGCACATAGTGAAGAATATATTTTATGAGGACTTAATTACATCATCTTGTCGGCTATAGTGGTTTTTGGGGCATGAAACTAACAGATGCCTAGGTAAATCTCAAGGTGCCCATTTATAGCTCCTTCATGCTACATCTCACACTTAGCAGACCTATACCACTGACTTGACCCACACATTGAGGACATTAACATTTTCAAAAAAGTTACTGAAACTTTTTATTATTTTCACATTATTGCAAAGGACTCTTATTAATATAACACTAATCTTTCATGCAATCAACCCTGCCTAAGTCCCATTGTTCTGCGATCTATACAGAGTCTTTGGCCTGTTTTTTTCACATTTTAGACAACTGTATCATTTGCAATTGGTTGACTACCTGGCTTCAAGACGGCATTCAAAGCCTGATAAATCCAATAAAAAAATACAGATCACTCAGGTGCGAAGATGAGCACGTACTTTAAAGGACTAGAAGCAGCAACCACTGCCTTGATAGCTTCCTCACAACCAGAGGTGGGAGATGATCTAGAAGAATCAAATTCCTCCCAATCTGAGGATAACAACCCTCTTACTAAAGCTGACCTCTGTTTTTACCATCTAAAGCAAACTTTATATCTTTTATGACACAAGTAGGTCAGCTGATCAGAGATAGCTTGACCAAAGTAAAAAGAGATATCACTGATTTATGCCAAAGGGTCCTCCAGCTTGAAGAACACACAGAAAAAAATCTACATTTCATCAGAATCCATGGCTCTGCAGTTTCAGCAACCAAATTCCACGTTCTTACAACTACAATTTCAAGCTGAGGACAACAGGGGATACCGCCAAAATATAAGAATTCTGGGTAAATCTAAAACTGTTCCCTCTACACAGATATCAGCCTTTTTTTTAATTATTTCTCCTTTGTTATTATTTTGCTCACGTACTATAGATTTCCCATATGGAATGATGATGTGTGCCATTCTGTCTACACCATGCTTTTTTCTTCACTTTCCCTTATAGATTTCGGAGTGGGGAATCTCTCTTCTGGGGGACTGGGTTGCAACAAAGGTAAGAGATTCCATTCTCATCTTTACACCACTACATACAGACACAGGAATCATGAGTAATCGTACATTAAATATTTTTTTCACAAAACACAAACGGCCTTAATTCCCCCACTAAACGTTCCATTGCCCTGAGATAGTTTGTGAAACAAAAAGGCTCCATCATCTTTGTATAAGAAACCCATTTCCTAAATTCAGCTGAACCAAAATTCACTTTTAGGGAATTCCTGGAAGGGTTCTTTAATTCAAATGATAAACAGAAAAATGGAGTAGGAATACTTACTCATAGACGTGACGAGATTAGAATGTGTGGAACTCAGAATGCAGGAAAAGAAATACTGAACAACAAAAGTCTTTTGAAAACGTTAATAAATGATAAGTAAAAGAACAGTTGGTAGTTTAAATTGAAGCTCACAGAAACAGCAAGTTTGAACATAGGCCCAAGGCAGAACACTAAAGTCCTATTCAAGTTTCAGAATACTTTAGTAGGTTGCAGTAACAAAGTCCAGTGAATACTTATATTTGAATTGCGCAATACGCCTAATGGTATAGTGGGTGAGACTGTTATGGGATACCAGGTTGGTTCAGCGGGCACAGCTGGTTTAAAGAAAGCTGTCACTGGTATAGCACACACAGGATACTCAGTAGGCACAGGATACCCAGCGGGAACTGTTGGTGAGACTTTCACAGAATACCAGTTAGGTACAGCAGGCACAACTGGTTTGATGAAAGATGTCACTGGTTTAGTAGACACGGGATACTCAGCTGGTAATTTTGGTGAGACTGTCATAGGATACTGGGTAGGTACAACATGCACAGCTGGTTTAGAGAAAGATATCACTGGTATAGTAGACACGGGATACTCAGAAGGCACAGGATACCCAGCAGGTACTGTTGGTAAGATTGTCATGGGATACCAGGTATCTACAGCTTCATGAACAAGGTAAGTATGTTTGGTCTCTGAAAAAGGTGAGCATACACAGGTATCAGGTAAGTATGCTTGGCTTTAAGGAGCCAGGAGAGCATATGCAGGTACAAGGTAGGTATGTTTGGTCTCTGGAACAAGGTGAGCATGCACAGGCTTCAGGTAAGTATACTTGGCTTTCAGGAACCAGGAGAGCACAAGGTAGGTAAGCAAGCTTCAGGAACAAGGTAAGCTTACAACAACTCAGCCCAGAGTGATAGAATGAGTAACCTTTTTATAGGTACTCCTACTCCTATTGGCTCCAAATGGGAGTTCCGATATTTAGGACTTGGCCCCTTTAAATCTAGGCCAGGCTGTTAGAATTGAATCTCGGCATCCCTCCACGTGGGATGCAGAGACTGAAGACATTACCCTCAGTGTTTGCAGAGACCGGGAGCGGCAGTGACCGCAAGTAAGTACCTGATAGACATCTAACTTTTCAAATTCTAAATAAAGTATCAGGCGCAGAAGGAAGAAGTCTGATATAAGAGGGTCTGTTGTTTAATAGAGCAATCACCCTTGTCAATGTTTATGCCCCAAGCACCAACAGAGCCCACTTCTTTAAACTACTCCTTTCCATTTTCTTGAAATGAGAAAAGGAGCATTGATTTTGAGTGGGGACTTTAATGTTACTATGGATCCCACTATAGATTCCTCATCACCAAACTCACAAGTGCCTTAGAGGCCAATATTGTTCAACACTGTATCAAAAAGTTTGTCATAGTTGGTGTATGGTGAATCCCTTTCTCAGGGTAATTATACCTTTTGTCTCTCACCCATGGTCCCTTTATACTTGAATACATTTTTTATATATTTTTACCAGACTAGCCTGACACTTCTTAAGGATACAAACATAGGTCACACTTTGTGGTCTGATCACTCATGGGTCTTGCTTGTAATGGACTGTCCGAATATACCTATAACATTGTTTATATGGCAGTTAGACGACTCGCTGCTTCACCCCCCCCCCCCCCCCATGCTAGAGATCTTAACTAAGTCTTTGAGGGAAAATAACAACTCCAGATCCCTCACCATTTGGGAGGCGCACAAGGCTATAATTCGGGGGTGAATGCGTTCAGCAAAAAGCCTTTTTTTTAAATAATATAATGATAAAAATGGTACGGACACTAACTTCTTTTTTTTTTTTTAAATCATTTATTTATATCGGAGCACAGAGTACATTTCAATAAACAAAGTTTACCAATTGACAAAATTCCTTACACAAAAGAAAATGACAGAAAGGAAAAAAGTCTAACCATTTACGACAAAATAAAACATAGGACAATTTTGTCTTCATTAGGTAAAATAAAACCAGCAATTGGTTTCCTCCTACATTTATACCTTCTTTAAAATAAGTTAGAAACATTGTTAATTATTTGATCAATTTTACAATCCTGAACTTTTATTATTGTACACATGTGCTACCAATTCCTGTTTACCTAATAATAATAAAGAAAGAAAAAGGGGAGACAGAAAGAGAGAAAGAAAAAGAGAGAGAAAAAAAAGGGGGGGTCCCACTCCGCACTGCACCCATTATATATGGTCCACATTATTAGTACCAGGCAAGGGGGAAGATATTACTCAAAAACAAGGTTTTAAAAATATCTGTTTTATGGAAACATTTTGTTAACAAATATTGTATATTAATTGGTTGATATAAGATAATATTAAGCCATTAATTGAATTTTTTTTAACCTGATTATGGTGTAGTACGTTGGTATTTAGTTGTTCAAACATTACTTGTGAATAAACTGCTTGTTTAAACAGTGTAATTGGCGGAGCTATCTTCTTTTTCCAGTACCTGAGAATTTGATTACGACCTATCATAATTAGTGTCTCAATAGTCTTGGAGAATTTAGTAACATTCTCAGTAGTTAAGAAAAAAATTTGATATATATCTAAGGTAAGTCTCTCATGCAGAACCTTGGAAAGCCAATAAATTACCTTGAGCCAGAACTGTTTAATTTTTGGACACAGCCAAAAACAATGTAAAAGATCGACATTAGGTTTCTTGCATTTAAAACAGTTTCCTAATTTATTACCTGTCCATTTAGCTAGTTTTTTTGGTGTAATATATGAGTTATTGATTAATTTAATATGTGATTCTTTCCAGGTGATGGGGGTCGGGGCCTCTCTTACATGTTTGATACTAACTTTAATTTTTTTCTAACGTTATTTCCTGAAAGAGGGGCCTCCACATATCAACTACAGCTTCTAGACCCAGTTGTCCCTGTTTGGACATTAAGATTTTATATATTAGTGAGATAGCATGTACACCATTTTTATGAAGAACAATATAATCTCTGTTTTAGAATCCGTTTACATAATGTCTAAGTTGTAAGTATGCGTAAAAATTTGTATTTGATAAATTGTATTCTTGAAGGATAGATTCAAATGTTCGTATTTTACAATAATTGTCAAGCACTTGTAATACATATGTTAGCCCTTTCTCTTCCCAATTTATAAAAATTTCAGAAGACAGACCCAGCGAAAATAAGGTGTTGCCTCTAATAGGAAGATAGGAAGATATACGATAATCTATATCTAGTGCAGCGCACAATTTTTGCCAGGCTGAGACGACATTGCGAATTACCAACATTTTTCGAATATCTATTGGTAGCTGTGTCACCGGGCAATGGATAATAGCTTCAAGTGAGAGAGGGGCAACTCATTTTCTCTCAATTAAAGGATTTGTAAAGTAGTTAGTATCTGTAATCCAATCAAAGGTGAAGAGAGCCAATATTGAAATAGTATACCATTTTACATCAGGGATGGCAAAACCTCCAAATTCTGATAATTGATGTAATTTGGTTAGAGATAGGCAATGTCTTTTCCCACTCCATAGAAAAGTGGTACAATTTTTGTTAAAAAAAACTTTAGCTCTTTATTGGTAGCAAAGAGGGGGAGATTTTGGAAAAGATATACTAATTGGAGCAAAAGGATGGATTTTATTAACATAATTTTAGCTGAGAAATGAGACCCATCTATATAGTTTCTTGGTTACGTTGGAAAAAAAGATGGCATAATTAATCTTGTACTAGGTATTGGGATCTTTATGTAAGTTAATTCCTAAATATTTTATATTCTCAGTTTCTTGAAATGGGTGTTTCTTATAGCTATCTTTATTTTGATATATCCAAAGAACTTCGGACTTACTCAGATTGAGCTTATATCCAGAAAAGGAGCTAAAATGTTTGAATATGGGTGAATGCATTCAGCAAAAAGACTTTTTTTTAAAAAATATTACGATAAAAATGGTACGGACACTAACTTCTCAGTTAAACCACCTAGACTTGAGGCACTAAAACTCTCCAAAAGATGCAAAAACTTTGCCATATACAATATCCCTTTTAATGCTTTTGAAATATTTTTTTTTATATTTATATGATATATTTGTATTATAAAGTGTATATTTGTGTGTTATACTTTAATGTGTTTTTGATGTATTTTTTGCTAGTTTTTTTTAACCCTTACAGTTTCCTTCAGGTCTTAAGCCTCACTAAATATTCTAGGACAGTTACAGCTTGCACTCTGTTATAACTTTCAACTTGTAATACCAGCACAAGTTAGCGTGGTCATGATATCCATTGAAAGTATAGGTTGCACTCAAGCGAAGCCGGCCTTGCTAACCCTCCTCTGGTTATTGTGCTTTACCATATCAAAGTTGCGTGCTAATGGTAGCGCGGTCAAGCAATAATGATTATCATGCGCGTTATATCATTATCATGCAACTTGTAATCTGGCCCTTAATAACTCATATATATTCAAACAGAGATGCTGGGATCAATTAAGGATTTAATCTATTAATTTAAGGAGATTATTTTACATGCATCCTCTTTAAGATGCTACATGTCCTAGCAAGAGCTTTTAATACATACAAAGCATTGGTGCACAAATCAGAAGCATGTTCCATGTAACCCTTTTAATAAGTCACATGTTCAAAACATCAAACTTCAAAAAAGAAGTTTCCAAAATATGAGACCTCCATCAGAATCTTGTTTCCGACATTATATCTGGTACTTTCAAAGGGGTATATTTATTAAAGTGCGAACGGATATAATACAATGTAGCGTATCATGTCCGCCGCACATCGATAAATGCCGACAGCATTCGCTGTCGGCATTTATCATTGCACCAGCAGTTCTTGTGAACTGCTGGTGCAATGCCGCCCCCTGCAGATTTGCAGCTAATCGGCCACTAGCAGGGGGTGTCAATCAACCCGATCGTATGCGATCGGGTTGATTTCTGTCCGCCACCTTAGAGCAGGCGGACAGGTTATGGAGCAGCGGTATTTAGACCGCTGCTTCATAACTTCTATTTCTGGCGAGCCTTCAGGGGCATCAAGCTCTGTGCGGAGCTTGATAAATTGACCCCAAAGGGCTCAGTTGACATAAAATCTCATGGGCTTGGTAGCAGTATGGTCACAGTAGCTAGGCTGGCTTCTAGAGTTAAGTGAATATTATTTAAATGTTGTTTTGTTTTTTTAAAACAAATATTACATTTGACATAGGGAAACACACAATTTATTTGCAAACAATAATTTTTAAATATCCAAATATGTTAAAAAAGCTGTCAAAGATGCTGGTGAAAGCTGCAAAAGGGAAGGGACAGCAGTGATCCATAAGTTAAATGGCCATTATAGTAAAAAAGTAAATGACGTGCTGTAATCCATTAGAGCATGTAGTTTTAAGACTATTGACCCTAGACTATTATGTGTTTAACCCCCCCAAAATTACCACTTGGGACTCGCAGAGCAGCGCTGGTCCCAAGTGGAAAATACCACTGATCCAATCATCAGTACTAGTCGCAGGACTCAGATGTGGAACTAGTGCTGCTGATTGGATCAGCTGCGTTTTCCTCTCAGGACCAGCAGTGCTCTGCAAGTCAAGAGTGGTATTTCTGATGTGTGTTTTACCTATAACCTTTTTTATGATTTATGTTCAAGTTGTTCAGTTGTATATTAGATATTGCATATTTTATTGTTTAGTTTAAATTTCATGATAGATACAAATATACTGGTCAATTTTCATGTAATATGTCCCTCAAGTACCAAACAGCATCATGTGAAGAAACCAAAAAAGTCTTATGTCCCTTATTTTGAGAGGAGGGGATGAAAGTCCTATTCTACCTTTGTGACCTTTGCAGATGTTGACTGTTAGACATCTGTATCTCTTTGCACAGCATGGTGGATGAACAGTTAGTTATTATCCATCTATTAAGTAAAAGAACAAACTTACATCCTTCTAACATTTGGGAAAAAGCAATGGCATAATACAAGTATCAATGGTATCATTCTAAAGGCCAAGAAAATGTATCTGCTCAAATTCTTCTCTTGTTTCCTCAATGCCCTTGCAAAAGGAAGAAGTGATTTAGCTCCACATAGAAAACAGTCATTAATAGCAGAACAAGAATTAGAAAGGGTACAGGAATTATTGATTGAGGAATACAAACTACAATACTGTCAATAAAAGTTATAAATAAGAAGTAAAAATTTGATTTAAAGGAACAGTAAACATTTTGAGATGGTAATATAAAAATATAAATCTTATACATAAAAAAAACACTTCAATATACTTTCATAATTTATTTTGTCCCCTTTTTCTGTAATTCCATTCTGAAATTGTGAGCTTTTAAGTTCCTGTTAGAAAAGAAAGTACAGAACACTGTTAAATCCAGCACAACCATTGGCTGCACACTCTAGTGACCTATTTATAACTGTCCCTAATTGGCCACAGCAGAGAAGTTAACCTAAGTTACAACATGGCAGCTCCCATTGTTTTATAGACATTAAAACTTTACACTTATTTTATCAACATTTAAACAGCTAATGATACTTTAAAAAATACATATATATGTTATTCTCAGACTAATCTTTTCTTTGAATGATTCATTCTATCTAGCGTTTAACGTCCGTTTAAAGGTACATACAACTCAAAGATTTTCTTTCATGATTCAGATAGAGCATACAATTTTAAACAACTTGACGATTAACTTCTTTTATCACGTTTGCATTGTTCTCTTTCCTTTGTTGAAGGAGCAGCAATGCACTACTAGGAGCTAGCTGAACACATCAGGTAAGCAAATGAGAAGAGGCATATATGTGAAGCCACCAATCAGCAGCTAGCTCCCAGTACTGCTCACTGCTCTTGAGTCTACCTGGGTATTCATATCAACAAAAGGATAGCAAAAGAACAAAGCAAAATACATAATAGTAGTAAATTGGAAAGTTGTTTAAAACTGCATGCACTATCTAAATAATGAAAGAAAATTCCACATTGTAGAAATCTCTGCTAGTTTAGCTGCTCTCTTAAAGTAATAGTAAACTTTCCTCTTTATAAAAAACAGATCCAGAATGTTAGTGATATTTTAGATGGACTTTCATTCATCAGTTTAACTGGAGTTGCGCTATAACTTACTTTTTAATATAAATATGAAATTCAAATACCCTGCACTCTGCCACTGACATCAATCAGCACTTTAGCTACAACAAAAGTTCCTTAAAGAGACAGTCAACACCAGAATTTTTGTTGTTTAAAAATATAGATAATCCCTTTATTACCCATTCCCCAGTTTTGCAGAACCAACAACGTTATAATGATACATGTTTTACCTCTGTAATTACCTTGTATCTAAGCCTCTGCAAACTATTCCCTTATTTTAGTTCTTTTGACAGACTTGGATTTTAGCCAATCAGTGCTGGCTCCTAGATAACTTAACGTGCACGAGCACAGTGTTATCTATATGACACACATGAACTAACGCCTTCTAGTGGTAAAAAAATGGTCAAAATGCATTCAGATTAGAGGCGGCCTTCAAGGTCTAAGAAATTAGCATATGAGCCTACCTAGCTTTAGCTTTCAACTAAGAATACCAAGAGAACAAAGCAAAATTGGTGATAAAATGGGAAAGTTGTTTAAAATTGCATGCCCTATTTAAATTAAGAAATTTTATTTTTGACCTTACTGTCCCTTTAAGGGGATAGCACCAATTGGAGAAAAGTTCAAACCTTTAGCTCACAGAAAAATTTACTTTTGAAGTAGGCACCTGGAACGCAGCTTATTTGAATTTCATATCTATATTAAAAAGTAAGTTATAGAGAGATTAATTAAACTCCATCTAAAATATCACTAACATTTTGGATCTGTTTGTATATATTTTATAAATATTTAATATATAATAAATCCTTTCTTTATGTATTTGAAAGTTGAACTGAGCCCTGCTAATTATCAAATTATATTTTCAGTTTTTTAGTAATAGTTTGCAATATATCATTTATAAGCTCACAAGCAATGAGTCATAAGAAAACAGGGTTTTTGTCCTAAGCCAAAGTGAGTAAAGATCTAAAGATTTAAAATGATTAGATCTGAACAGCACCTAAATGTTTAAAGGACAACAAGGTCAATTTCTGTACCAATATGGCGGAGTCTTTGTCAAGATGCTGGATTATGCTCCTTTTAAGGGAGTAGACGAAATTACTCCATATCATCATTTAGGAAGCTGTACTGTTATCTGACATTCAAAATGTACTACTTAAAGGGACACTCAATCAAAATTAAACTTTCATTAATCAGATAGGGCATGCCATTTTAAACAACTTTCCAATTTACTTCCATTAGCTAAATGTGCACAGTCTTTTTATATTTAAACTTTTTGAGTCATCAGTTCCTACTGAGCATGTGCAAGAATAAGTGTGTATGCATTTGTGAATGGCTGATGGCTGTCACATGGTACGTGTATGCATTTGTGATTGGGTGATGGCTGTCACATGGTACAGGGGGAGTGGAAAAAGACATAACTTTTAAAATTGTCAGAAAAAAAATCTACTACTCATTTGAAGTTCAGACTAAGTGCTATTGCATTGTCTTGTTATCTTACATTTGTTGATTATGCAAATCTACTGCGTTGACTGGTCCTTTAAACAATTATCTATTGTGTGCTTTACTCAGGAATGCCTTAGCTTCTTGTATTGTTTCTAGTGTAATTGTCTCATTTTCCATATAGAGTTTAATTTTAGCAGGATATATTAAATGGGCCGATAGACCCAGATTTATCAGACTAGTACAGTATGGGGCCATTCCTCTCCGTTTTGTAGCTGTCTGTACTGAAAAGTCTTGAAAAATTAACATTTTATTGTTATCAATCTCTAGGTTTTTAAGCCAAAGTGAGTAAAGATCTAAAGATTTAAAATGATTAGATCTGAACAGCACCTAAATGTTTAAAGTAGGGTTGCACCAATACCATTTTTTTATGACTGAGTACAAGTACCGATACTTGTTTTCAAATACTCACCAATACCAATTACTGATACTTTTTTTATGTCATGTGACAGTTTACCAAACACAATACAGACTAATTATTTAAGATTCCTTCTTTATAATTATAAAGGACTGTAATTCAAAAGACATTATGAAATAATAAAAAAGTTCACTGAACATGTTTATAAATAAAAAATATTACAATAAAATATTACATTTAAAGGGGTGATGCAATTGGGTTGTAGGGCTGTTATATAACATCAATCTGACATTTGTATGGAGGTTCGACTCTAAGTTGAACAGTCTTTCACTTTCCACACTACTGCATGGGGCAGAAAGATATTTTTGGGCCATTTTAGCCAGAGCTGGAAATCTGTTTATTAACTGCCCAGTACTTCAGGGGTTTGTCTGAACAGGGTACAGTGATCTCTCCTACAATAATACAAATAACAGCAATTTGTATTGGCAGAACAGTAGTAAACCATTTTTAGTTTAGTCTCCTCTCCAGTTTAAAATGAAATGGGAACATGCAGTTTGAAAAAACACCACAAGATAGCATATGAGTAGGAAGTGGAGGTATCGGTTTAAGTATCGGTGCATTTGCACGAGTACAAGTACTCATGCAAATACTTGGTATCGGTACTGATACCGATACTAGTATCGGTATCGGTGCATCCCTAGTTTAAAGGACAACAAGGTCAATTTCTGTACCAATATGGTGGAGTCTTTGTCAAGATGCTGGATATGCACAATGAGTAAAGCCAAAGATAAATGTCCATGCTGAGCAAAGCCAGCATTTTATCATTGACCATTTCCCACTAGAAAATAGCAATATCCCGGTTTCACCCTGGTGACATGCAGGAACCACCCTGGAGACAAGCTTAGAAAGAGGGAGAGAGAGAGATGAGTAAATACATTAAAGGGACAGTTTACACCTTAGTCTAATTCCTGAAGTTAAGATATAAAAGACTAATTATAACCTCCATAATGGGTATAGATCGTTCTCTGATTTCCACAATTGCATTATGTTCCCATCCATTTCCTTTACTTCTTAATCTCAAAGGTGTGAGAGGATTTGTGTTACCCATATGTTTTTTAGTCAGATAGCACTCTCCGATAAGGTATATATTAGCTGTTCAATCTAAATTAATCATGCTATGAGAGGTAGACGTATTGGCTATAATATCCCATTGCTATATATTGGTATATAGTGGCTTTTTTTAACCCATCTGGATAATTCAGAATATCTGCTACTTCTATTGACTGTTAAGTTTGCTATTACATAATGGATGTTTACCATGTCCCTATAACTGATTTGCTGTTTCAATTTGAGTAAGACCATTTATAGTTTTATATCATAGTGCCTATTCACGACTGCCACAATATTGTTATTGCTTCCACCCTGGTCCCATAACCCTGATAGATTATTACAGACTTTCGGATGTAACA
>NC_069502.1:761469454-761581954 GCF_027579735.1 Bombina bombina | reverse complement strand
TCTTGTGGGGTTTCCTGTTACCTGACAGGGTTAATCAGGTGTACCCAAATCTAAGTGCTAAGTACTGTATTGCCTATATACTTATATATTTTTTTTTATTATTTTTTTTTTTTTAGGAATATCTTTGATCCAATAAAGTGAGATCATGATGTATTAACCCCTTAACGACACGAGTCGTACAGGGTACGTCGCACACAACCTGGTCTTTAAAGACCAGCGACGTACCCTGTACGACCTAGGTGTTTAAAGCGGCTGGAAGCGATCCTGATCGCTTCCAGCCGCTTTCAAGCTATTGCCGTGATGCCTCGATATTGAGGCATCATGGCAATACCTTTTCTGGCACACCGATGCAGAGAGGGCCACTCTGTGGCCCTCTCTGCATCGGCCAGCGATGGTGCCGATCGTTGGTGGGTGGGAGCAGTTACAGGGAGGAGGGTGGGTGGCCCATCGCTGGGAATCTTGGTCCGGAATCAGTCCCGGTGCGTGCGGGCGCGTGCACGGTGCGGGGCTGCGTGCGCGCGCATGTGCGCGCTCCCGCGCGCGCCCGATCTAGCATTATATAAACGGTCCGGTTGTGGTGGGAGCGGGAGGCGATCCATGGTGGGAGCGGGTGATGGGGGTTTAATTTTTATTTATAAAAAGGATCTGGGAGAGGGGGGTGGGGGGTATTGAGGGGGGGCCAGCTACACTACAGAAAAAAAAAATATTTAAAAAAAAATACACTAAAGTTTGAAAAGTGGGTACTGGCAGACAGCTGCCAGTACCCAAAATGGCACCAAATAGTGAGAGGGGGGAGATTAGAGAGCTGTGTGGGGGGGGGGGGCTCAGGGAGGTTGGGTGCTATGGGGCTCCTACACAGCAGCATATGTAAATATGCTGGGGAAAAATTTTTAAAAATTAAAAAATAGCTTTTATTTTAGTACTGGCAGACTTTCTGCCAGTACTTAAGATGGCGGGGACAATTTTGGGGTGAGGGAGGGAAGAGAACTGTTTGGGAGGGATCAGGGGGTGGGATGTGTCAGGTGGGAGGCTGATCTCTACACTAAAGCTAAAATTAACCCTGCAAGCTCCCTACAAGCTACCTAATTAACCCCTTCACTGCTAGACAAAATACACGTGTGATGCGCAGCGGCATTTTGCCGCCTTGTAATTACCAAAAAGAAACTCCAAAGCCATATATGTCTGCTATTTCTGAACAAAGGGGTTCCCAGAGAAGCATTTACAACCATGTGTGCCATAATTGCACAAGCTGTTAGTAAATAATTTCAGTGAGAAACCTAAAATTGTGAAAAATTTTACGATTTTTTTAATTTGATGGCATTTGGCAGTGAAATGGTGGCATGAAATATACCAAGTTGGGCCTTGATCAATACTTGAGGTTGTCTACTACACTACACTAAAGCTAAAATTAACCCTAGAAGTTCCCTACATGCTCCCTAATTAACCCCTTCACTGCTGGGCATAATACACGTGTGGTGCGCAGTGGTATTTAGCTGCCTTCTAATTACCAAAAACCAACGCCAAAGCCATATATGTCTGTTATTTCTGAACAAAGGGGATCCCAGAGAAGCATTTACAACCATATATGCCATAATTGCACAAGTTGTTTGTAAATAATTTCAGTGACAAACCTAAAGTTTGTGAAAAAATTTGTGAAATAGTGAACAATTTTTTTTATTTGATCGCATTTGGCAGTGAAATGGTGGCTTGAAATATACCAAAATGGGCCTAGATCAATACTTTGGGATGTCTTATAAAAAAATATATATACACGTCAAGGGATATTCAAGAATTCCTGAAAGATATCAGTGTTCCAATATAACTAGCGCTAATTTTGAAAAAAAGTGGTTTGGAAATAGCCAAGTGCTACTTGTACTTATTGCCCTATAACTTGCAAAAAAAGCAAAGATTATGTAAACATTGGGTATTTCTAAACTCAGGACAAAATTTAGAAACTATTTACCATAGGTGTTTTTTGGTGGTTGTAGATGTGTAACAGATTTTGGGGGCCAAAGTTAGAAAAAGTGTGTTTTTTTCCATTTTTTCCTCATATTTTATAATTTTTTTTATAGTAAATTATAAGATATGATGAAAATAATGGTATTTTTAGAAAGTCCATTTAGTGGCGAGAAAAACGGTATATAATATGTGTGGGTACAGTAAATGAGTAAGAGGAAAATTACAGCTAAACACAAACAACGCAGAAATGTAAAAATAGCCCTGGTCCTTAAGGGAAAGAAATTGAAAAATGGCCTTGGTCCTTAAGGGGTTAAAGGGATGTTAAGCAGTCTGTTTCATTGTTGTAATAAAAAAGCACTAAACAGTTGCTTATATTTAAAGGGATACTAAACCCATTTTTTTTCTTTTATGATTCAGATAGAACATGCAATTTTAACCCCTTAATAACCAATGACAAGCCAGGTGCACCCTGCAAAAACTGTAAGTTAGTGACCATGGACGTACCTGGCACGTTATCCGGTAAAATGAGTGCTGGAAGCGATCAGTAATCACTTCAGCCGCTCTTATTGTATAGCCACAATGCCTCGATATTGAGGCATTGGAATTTGTGCAATACCTGCCAGAGGGTAACTGATGCTAAGGTGACCTTTTTTTTTTTCAAATTTAAAACCAGGACATTTAAAATAGCTCAGTCAGCATGAGTAATAGTCGCTGTCATAGAATATAAATTGAAAAAATATTGCGGAGTATGCTTATCTTTTTTTTTCTTTAAGTGAAAGAATATAATAAAATGTACTTCTTTTATTTATATTATATATTATGAATTTAATTTTGCAGAAAAAAACAAATATTTGATATGGGTAGATTAGTACATAATTGTATACATAGGGGACGATTTATCAAGCTTCGTATGGAGCTGTAGGAAGCTGTTTCCACGCTAGCCTTCAGGCTCGCCGTAAACCAGAGTTAACAAGCAGCGGTCTTAAGACGGCTGCTCCTTAACTCGTCTGCCACCTCTGAGGCGGCGGACAGCAATCAGCCCGATCGCATACGATCGGGTTGATTGACACCCCCTGCTAACAGCCAATCGGCCATGAATGTGCAGGGGGCAGCATTGCACAAGCATTTATAGTGAAATGCTTGTGCACTGTTAAATGCTGACAGCGTACACTTTCGGCATTTATTGATGTGCGGCCGACATGATTTGCTACAGTGGATCATGTCCGTTCGCACTTTGATACATCGGCCCCTTAGGATTTTGGGATCCAAGTAATAAAGAAACAAGTGTAGTAGTAAAACAAAATGGTTTTAATAAAAAAAATGGTACAAAAGTACTTACTCTACATTCCTATTTTGCTTCCTATATTTTCGTGAAGAGTGGATTGATTTTAATAATAATTTGTTTTCCTGGATGTTTTTATAAAATTCCATGCAAGTTTAGTTAAAATTATATTTAGTAATTATAAAACATTTCAAAGTTTTAACATGTAATTGAGTTTTATCACTGGACCACATATTGTTCATCAAAGAAAAAAGACGTTCGGCAGTTGCATTGGTTCCTGGTAAACAGAGACAATATTCTACCAATTTGCTAATATTTTTGTAGGAAACATCATTTTCACTGAATGCTTTGAATATTTTAATCCATCTGTGCGATACTGGTACAGAATTTTGTCTTCAGTGAGTACGTTTTTCATCTGTAGTGTAGCGCAGGACAAGGCAGGTTTCAGCAAACAGTTCATCTTCTACTAAATTGATTTCCGAAAAATGCTGAAGAATGTAATCACTGCAAACTTGAATGTTGTCATGGGTGAGTTTAGTGTTGAACAAAACCCAATTTATTTTTTCGGTATGCTTAATAGGTCCTGTGATAACTGTCGGGCACTTCTCATTTGAGACAAAATATAATGTTAAGGCAGGATATATTTGTAGGACACGCTCAATTGCGGGTAGTAACACCAACCATCGTGTGGCACTGTATCCCAAAACTTTCTTATATTGGATGTCCAAGAATTCACAAAATTCTTTCAATTCATTAACGCGCACTGTATATATATATAAAAGTATGAATAATTCTTGGTGATGAAAGTTTGCACATCAATTGGTACACAGTTGGCTGCAGTTTGTATAGCATTGTTCAAAATATGAGCAGCACAACCAATTCCCACAAGCTCTCTTCCAACCAAATTTGATTTCAGCTTGGCAAAAATGTTATTTCTCCCACTTCTTCGAATTCTTTCAAAGTTTGTATTGGTGTTGTCAGCACAAAATCCAAGTACCTTGGTATCTAAACAATACTTTTTTAACACTTCCAAAATATAATCAGTAACTATGTCGCCTGTAAATCTCTTACTGCCAAAATGTTGACGTGTATTCCAGACTGGTATGAAAAATATCTTATTATTATGGGAATCAACTTTACTGCCTTGTGGTTTGATGCACCTGAATAAATAGAAATAAAATTTGCAGCATCTAAATCCTCTTCCAATAATTGTTTCGCCTAAGGCACCAGCCCATCGGTAACTATTGTCTCGCATTTTGTTCTAGAACATGTAAACCTGGCATCAAAACATGTTTTAATCAGTTTGCAGGTTCAATCCATTAATTGGAATGAGTGATTATGCATTACTGTGTGGTACGCCCATAAACCATCAGCTAGTTTTCTTTCAGCATCTTCAAATAGTTTTTTCTTAAAATATGATGTCACACTCGTACTTGCAATTGCTGCAGACACGGCCGTTTATGTTTGACTGTTTGTATGTGGTTTTCAATGTCTGTTTTACCACTGTTTGCAATAGAAAATAAACTGCATTTTACACATTACACCTCACTATTGTCATTATTAGTACTTGCTTTGATGATTGTATGTTTCGATTTTAACTCGTCATTGAAGACACACTTTCCTCGTTTTGGCGACATGGGTGTCCAAAAAATACAATTATTACAAACTTTGTCGGATGTCGGTTTTGGGCCGATGGGGTGAAGTCACCAGTCAAGGATCAAGGGGGGCAAAGACGTTGATCCTGGTCCAAGGGGGCAAAGTCATGGGGTCCTGTCAAAGCAGCGAGGTGCGCCGTGAAATAGCTCAAGTAACAGAGAGAGCGTGGAGCTCTGAGGGCCAGTGTAACGGTCCGAAGATGCCAAATCACTGGTACCTGGCCTGTGTTGCCGAGGGCCTTTTATAGTCTGAAGCTAACACCGAATTGGTTGATTTTGGACGAGCTCTGTGTGATGACGTCATCATCGAGTTCCCATGGTCGGGCTGTATGTAATGCGCAGGAGTATTATCGAAGAGTCGCCACAATATAGTGAGAGTGCATGTGCTGAATGCTGAGTATTGCTGAGATCCAACGACAAGAACCGTTGTGTAAAATAAAAATAAAACTAGGATAAATTAATAAAATTGATTTAAGGCTGGTTTATCAAGTATTGATGTACTCAATCTTTTGATAAATTAATTTTTTTTATTTTGTAGTCCTAAACTGTACTGGTTACATCTCACGATTAACCAGACCACTGTAGTGGTAAAACCAGTATGTATGGTCACTTTAACTGATGTAGAGAGGGCCCCTCTGTGGCCCTCTCTGCATCCGGCAGCGATGGTGCCGATTGTTAGTTGTGCGGGAGTGTTAGGAGGGAGGCGGGTGGGCCCGCTACATTACAAAAAAAACAACTAACAGCGGCAGGGAGGGGGAAGGAGGGAGAGGGGGAGGAGGGCGAGGGTGATCCTAAACGTGGAGGGGGGATTAGAGGGTAGGGAGGGAGATTATCTCAGAAGGGGAGGGGGGAAATGAGAGAGGGGGGAGGTAATGGGCAGCTACACTACAGAAAAAATGTTTTTTTGTTTTTTTAAATAAAAATTTAAAAAATACTGCAAACTGGGTACTGGCAGACAGCTGCCAGTACCTAAGATGGCGGCTAATAGGTAGAGGGTAGAGGTTTAGAGAGCTGTTTTGGGGAGATCAGGGAGGTTGGGGGTAAGGGGGGATCCTACTCTGCAGAAAATATTTTTTTTAAAAAGCCTTATATTTTCATACTGGCAGACTTTCTGCCAGTACATAAAGGTACATTCCGGTCAAAATTTAAAGGATTCCAAAACTTTATTATTTTCAGCCCAACCTGACTATCGTTTTCAAACAACAAATGTTTATATAACATATCTTACCTATTTTTTCAGTAAAACGATTTTTCTGAAGTCTTTAAAATTATAATTTATATTTAGAGCATGACGTCAGTACAGTCAACCCTCTAATATGGGCCATTCACTACCAAACACAATCGCCAATCCGATTCCCATTTTATGCATATCATTAAGTGACTATGTCGTCACCAGACGCATGCGCTTTGTGTTCCTTGACTCGCATATCCTATCTCGTCACCAGACGCATGCGCTTATTTCTAACCCTAATGCTCGTTATTGTTAGGGAGATTCTCTCAGCGCAGCGCTCAGTTCTTACCCGACACAGAGGGTCTGCTGGTGACGTATACTATGGACTGAATATCGCGCATGCGCATAGCGGCATTTGTCATCCATTTTGATAACCTGGGTTATCGGTCCGGATTTGAAGAATGAAAAATACCAGTCGGCGGTGGGTTTGGAATTTGTTAAATTTTCAATCTTGATTTTATAAGAAATGGTATTAATTGGAAACACAAAGCCTATTACAAATATATGTAAACTATAATAAACTTGCAATTGAAGATTACTTTTTTTCATGGTTTAGTGTCCCTTTAAATGCACATAGATGAATTAAATCCTTGAATAGAAACATATTTGCAATATACATGTAAAATGCTTCTAGTAAAAGTTATCACTATTTTAGTGTAAACATTTCTCTTTGCATGTGCATGTGCATAGCTAGATATTCTCAGTGCATCAGCATTTTAAATACTGCAGCTGCTCAGAGCACCAGAGGGGCTTGTATCATGTCAGCAATTAACACATTGAGTCATTACCAGATGGTACAAGCACCTTAGGCTCCCTGACAAGTGCTGTGTTGAAAATGCTGGTGCACAGTGCATACTTAAATACACTTTTGAAACAGCTATAGTTTTTAATAGAAGCATTTTTGCTACTACATGTATATTACAAAACTGCTTCAATTTAAAACTTAAATGTATCTATGTGGATTCCAATTTTGGCTGGAATATCCCTTTAAGATGGGGGTGGCCATTGGGGGGGTGGGGGAGGGAAGAGAGCTGTTTGAAAGGGATCAGGAAGGGACCAGGAGGTGGGATGTTTCAGGTGGGAGGGTAATCTATACACTAAAGCTAAAATTAACCTTACAAAATACCTAATTAACCCCTTCACTGCTGGGAATAATAAAAGTGTAGTGCCCAGCTGCAATTAGCGGCCTTCTAATTATCAAAAAGCAATGCCAAAGCCATATATGTCTGCTATTTCTGAACAAAGGGGATCCCAGAGAAGCATTTACAACCATTTTTGCCATAATTGCACAAGCTGTTTGTAAATAATTTCAGTGAGACACCTAAAGTTAGTGAAAAAGTTAACGATTTTTTTTATTTGGCAGTGAAATGGTGGCAAGAAATATACCAAAATGGGCCTAGATCAATACTTTGGGTTGTCTACTACACTAAAGCTAAAATTAACCCTACAAGCTACCTAATTAATCCATTCACTGCTGGGCCTAATACAAGTGTGGTGCGCAGCGGCATTTAGCATTTTGGATCTAACTGTTCCACGTTAATTTGATACAGGATTTTTTTGTGAATTCTTTCAAACTCGTTCTTTCCTTTGATTTCCAAGAACTCAATATAAGGTTCCTACCTATCAAAATTGCTTTATTTACCATTTATGGTTAAGACATTCGCCATTTTCATTCTGAAGAAATAAAACCTTTGATACATTCAATGTGAATTTCTTAGGTAGGAATTTATTTAGCCAAAAGTTGACCTTATGCCAAAAATTATTAACCTTACGACATGACCAGAATTAGTGGATTAGATCTGCCCTAGGAAATGAACATCTCGAGCAATAGGCATCCTCTCGTGGGGACCATTTGGCTATTATACCTGGTGTCAAATATGCTTTGTTGATTATTTTTGTATGGGATTCTCTCAGAGATTGTAGATTAGTACAGGAATAAACTAACTTTAAGCTCTGATCTAGTTAAACTCTTTTTGCCATTTTGACTGTAAACTCTAAAAAATGTTGTCCTGACTTATAAATTAGAAAATTATACCAAATTGCAATCGTTGTTGTACCTGCTTTATATAAGTTGATTCCTTGATCGATTTGTCCCAGGTACCAGTCTCTACCATATTTCTCTATCAGAGAGTAACATAGTAACATAGTAGATGAGGTTGAAAAAAGACCGAAGTCCATCAAGTTCAACCTATACAAATCTAAAATATATACAAAAAGCTCCAGTTAAACTTAAATAATCCCACTAAAAGGTGACCCATTTAATACTAGCAATCATATCCATGAATTTTGTTTATAGACAGAAATGTATCCAAATAATTTTTAAATGTATCTAGGGTATTGGAATTCACTACCTCCTTTGGTAATGAGTTCCACAATTTTATTGCTCTTACAGTGAAAAAACGTTTCCGTTGCAGGAGATTAAATCTCCTTTCCTCCAACCTTAAATTGTGACCTCTGGTCACAAACAATTTTCTTGGAATAAACAGAGCTTCTGCCATCTCTGTATATGGGCCTTGAATATATTTATATAAAGTAATCATGTCACCTCTTAAGCGCCTTTTTTCTAAAGAAAACAGACCCAGTTTGGCTAGCCTCTCCTCATAGGTTAAATTCTCAAATCCCCTTATTAGCTTTGTGGCCCTTCTCTGAACTTTTTCTAGTTCTGCAATATCTTTTTTTGCGATTGGTCTCCAGAACTGCACTCCATACTCAAGGTGAGGTCTTACCAGGGCTTTATATAGTGACAGAATTATGCTTTCCTCCCTTGAGTCAATGCCTCTTTTAATACATGCTAGTATCTTATTAGCCTTTGAAGCTGCTGCCCTGCATTGTGCACCCATCTTTAGCTTGTTATCTATTACTACCCCCAGATCCCTTTCCTCCTGTGTTTGGCTAAATCTTGTCCCATTTAAATAATACGTTGCCTGCTTATTTTTACTTCCAAAATGTAGAACCTTGCATTTTCCCGTATTAAATCTCATTTTCCATTTACCCATACTTCTAATTTTTGCAGGTCCCTTTGTAACGAAAGTTCATCCTGCGCTGACCTAATGACCTTACTTAACTTAGTATCATCTGCAAAAATAGAGATGTCGCTATTTAATCCTAGCTCCAAGTCATTTATAAAAATATTAAAAAGAATAGGGCCCAGCACTGATCCCTGGGGTACTCCACTGATTACCTTTGTCCAATCTGAGTATGATCCATTTACTACTACTCGTTGCTCCCTATCTTTTATCCAGTAGTATTTTTTTCCCCCTTTCATTTGTGCTTTCTGGTCACACCATTACAAGGTGGATGGGGCCTCTGCATGGAGGTTTATCTTAACCTGATGCCATCAAATTACTAGGCTGGTTATTATTAAGCAGTGGCAGAACAAGCATTGGTGCGGCAGGTGTGGTTGCACCAGGGCCCAAGTGTTGGGTTGGCTAGGGTTGCCAGGTGTCCAGTATTCAAGTAGACAATCCGGTATTTTAGCCGGTTGTCCAGTAAAATCTGTACAAAATATTGGAAACTTAAATGTCCAGTATTTTTAAAGACTTCTGTCAACTAAATGTAAAGGGCCTTCTAGGCCTTTATGCATTAGAAATATAGCTTTTCTATTATATGTGTTACAGGCAACCATGGGGGTGTTTCAATCATTGCTGGGTGTGTACCTCTAGCAGCCAAGGAGGTCACATCACTGCTCTGTACGAGTGTTACTGGCAACCATGGGGATAAAATGACTGCTTAGTTGTGAAAATGATATGTGGTGGGATCAATAGTATTTTTATGAAGCACAGCTGGCAACCCAGACAAGAAGGATTTCACGCTGCAGCTCCAAGTTACCCTGCTGCTCTCAGTGTCCATGCAAATTCAAACATATGATATAAATATACTGGTCTTTCTCACCTTTACACTTCTTATGCGGTTTCCTATACCAGTCTAATAGTACGTGGTTAATCTGACTTGGTTGCGACAAGTGGCGATCCCATTCACATAGCTCCAGCACGGAGCTACGATCCACCATCGGTGTCTCACGTGACCTCTGTGTCACGTGACTGCTCCTCAGCCAATAGTACTTCCGCTTGCTTTCTCTCTGAATGGAGCTGTGTGAGGTATCCCTGGCAATCTTCTGTGTGCATCACTGGTCCAAGCAGCTGTTGGTGGAAACCTGAGCTGGAGCCTCTACGGGTTAGTGAGCGTGTCCGCTCTTAGCAGTTTAATCAGCATACTCCATTGCTGTTAAATGTGAACAAACAAAAAACAAAAACTGCTAAAAAATCCAATATCTTTATTTTACTTGCATTAAAAGATGGCTCACAAGTTAGATAAAATAATATGCAGACATGTCAGGCCAGTCTGATGCGTTTCGGCTGCTGACAGCCTTAATCATAGACTCAATTTCCTATTTACACCTGTGGAGCTTAAATACGCTCCTTCACAATCTCATTGGATGCCATAATGTTTGCTTCTATTACACTACTTGGATTTAAAGTGACAGAACACCTCTATCAAAGATACTTTCATTAATGTTGTGTTTACCATACATTTTGCATTATTTCCTTTGAAAAAATAACCAGACTTAGTGGTAATACAGATTTGAATGCTCAGCAACGTCCTAAAACAATACTAGTGATTTGGCAAGTTCCGTAAATGTAGACTATATACATTTGGACCCTATTGTCACTTAACTACGGGTCCTTATTGTTACTATGCCTCTTACTAGTATGTAATTGCTGTCAAAAAGACCACTCACCAACTAAAGTCTAGCCCAATAATAATACTACACATCAGCAGACCTATTGTCCTATACATCATATACTACTGTGTCCAGCATATGACATTGTAATTTTCTATGATGGACAAAAACAGTCATCAAACTCAGGATCATGAACAAGGAATATATTGTTAACCTCTTGTCAAATTTTGTGACCGAAGAACTTTTGTGATACAGTACTTTTGCCAGAAGTTTATAATATCTCCCTCTATATTCATACCAAGTGGTCTGTGTGTTTTTAATGTGAAGATCCAGTAAGCTTCCTTTTGAAACAGATCTTTTATTCTATCGCCTCCTCTGGGCTTTATTCTCACTAGATCTTTTATCATCCAAGTAAATGTACTTGTATCCCCCTGGTGTTCGTATATGAAGTGTTTGGCGGCTCCAGTAGTAGTTCTTCCCTGTCATTAAGGTGTTCCCTTATCCTGACCCTGGTCTCACGGGAGGTGCAGCCCACATACTGTCTCTGACATGTCGTACATGCTATCATATATACAGCATGATCCGATCTGCAATTTGTACAGAACCCACAGTTATAGACCATCTGTGTATTAAATGACTGAAAAACCTTACTGATCTGGGTATAGTCGCATGCTGTGCAACTACGGGTACCATACCTATAGTGTCCCTTGCATGTTAACCAGCTATTCTCTTTCCTAGGTTTTTTTCAATGCACTTGGTGATATTATATTGCCATATTCCTCCTATAGACAAAACGACACCCTTTCTCAATCACACCTTTAAGGTGATCGTCTGCTCTCAGGATCGGGAGATTCTTCTTAATTATGTCACAGATATTTTTATATTGGTTGGTGTAAGTGGTCACAAAAGTGATCTCACTCTCTTTCTTGTGCTATTTCCTCCTTTTTACTGATTCTTTAGGTTTAAGTAAGTCTTCCTTGGGTATTTCAATTACCTCTTTGTAAGCTCTCATGATTGGACATTCGGGATAGCCTTGTGCTCTCAATTTATTTAGTAATACTTTGCTCTCTGCCTGAAATGTACCCTCTTCTGAGCAATTGCGTTTAAGTCTGATAATTTGGCCCTTGGCCACTCTGTAATGCATGTGTCATGGGCGACAACTTCTCGCATGGAGCAAAGCATTTGCAGAAATTGGCTTGGTATAGAAAGATGTGGTAATCTGTCTGGTTGTAGGATTGACCTCCAATGTGACATCCAGGTGAGCTACCTTCAATTTGTCATTGACTGATGTAAATTGTAGTCCCACCCTGTTCTGGTTTAAGTAAGCAATAAACTGTTCACCGCTGCTTCATAACTGCTGTTTCCGGCGAGCCTGAAAGCTTGTGCGGAAACAGGGGCATCCAGCTTCATTCAAAACTTGATCATTCGGCCACTCAATATGTATGCATATGTATTTAAGTGTTTATATGTCTGTAAATCTGTATATGCACATATAAATACATATGTTCAGAAATATATATATAAATATATATATATATATATATATATATATATATATATATACAGTACATACATATATATATTTAGACATGTGTATGTATGTATCTCTATGTTAAAGCCCTTGGCAGTCTTTTTTTATATCGCCTGAGTCCTCATATCTTTGAGTTCTTGTAACTTTTTAATGCAATATTTTTATTTCATATTTTTTTATCAGATAGTGTTATTATGAGTGTAACTGTAATTTTAAATGTTGATGTGTTTTGTGACTTCAGCAAAGTATATTAAGCACATTTGATAATAGGAGTAAATTCGAAAATCTTTTAAAGTTGCCTGTAATGTTCTATCTGAATCCTGAAAGAACAAAAATGGGTTTCATATCCCTTTAGTAGGTCCCATAGGATGTAACCCGTAGTGTACTGCAAACATTTAAAGGGTCATGATACCCAAATGTTGAAACACTTGAAAGTGATGCAGCATAGCTGTAAAAAGCTGACTAGAAAATATCACCTGAACATCTCTATGTAAAAAAGAAAGATATTTTACCTCAAAAGTTCCTCAGTAGCCACATCCCATTGTATAGTACTTCTAAGCAGCAAATCAGTATGTCTGTCCCGGGACTGTGAAAGGTGGGAGCATTCATGCACACTCATATTATTTCCCTATTCAGTTTAAGGAAGTTTACTATGAAATCTCATGAGATCACAGTAAAAGAGTTCCATGACCTCAGCACTGTTGATGCTGATTGACTGCTGTTCATTTCTTCATTTTTTATTTTATTTTTACCTGCAGTTGGGAGCAGCTGAAGAATAACTTTTTACACAGAACTTACTCTGCTGAGCTGAGGAAATTGTGAGGTAAAATATCTTCCTTTTTTACATAGAGATTCTCGGGTGATATTTTCCTGTCAGCTTTTACAGTTATACTGCATCAGTTTCAAGTGATTTAGCATATAAGTATTATGTCCCTTTAACAATAAATGCTCTCAAGAATAAGAACATTTTTTCAGTTTGTATACAAATAATGCAGTAATCCTCTTTCTTTGGCAATTACTTTGATCTGACACCAGATATGTGATATTAAAAGTGCAATTTAAATCTAAATAGCTGATTTCTAAGTAGTAATAGGGCTGTTTTTCAAGTTCTCAGTACCTATACTATAATTGCGTTTGTAATGTCCGTCGCCGTCGGCAGTTGCGCACGCATCCTCAATAATAAAATAAATAAAAAAGGCTAACATAATAGAACATAAAAAAACAAATTACCAAAGTTTACAAAATTAAACCTAATCCCTATGAAAATAAAAAAGCCCCTCCAAAATAAAAACACCCCCTAATCTAAGAATAAACTGCCAGTAGCCCTTAAAAGTACTTTTTGCAGGGCATTGCCCCAAGATAAACAGCTCTTTTGCAGAAGAAAAAAGTCTAAGTCCCCCCTAACAGTAAACCCCCCCACCTACCAATCTCCCCAAAATAAAAGAACCTACACTAAAAAACCTAAACTACCAATTGCCCTGAAAAGGGTATTTGTTGGGCATTGCCCTTAAAAGGGCATTTAGCTATTTTGCAAAATGCCCACCATAATCTAAATTAAAAAAAATAAAAAAATAAAAAAAAGTCTAACCACCAGGATGGTACTCACCGTTCCTGAAGTCCGGCAGAGAAGGTCCTGTCCCATGAGGTGAAGTCTTCTTCCAAGCGGCGACCTCTTCTTTCTTCTTCCAGGAACATCCGGCACGGAGCGGAGGGCGGAGCTGAAGACCGGCAACCCTGGAACTGAAGACCGGCGATCCTGGAACTGAAGACCGGCGACCGCGGAGACATGGAGCATGGAGGATAATCTTCTTTCGATCGCCGCTGTAAAATAGTGAATTCAAGGTACGCGATTAAAGATGACATCCCTTGAATTCCTATTTGCTGATTTGATTCTTCAGGGCTACTCAAATCCTATTGACTCAAATCCTATTGACTCAAATCCTATTGACTGTTCAAATCAGCCAATAGGATGAGAGCTACTAAAATTCTATTGGCTATTCAAATCAGCCAATAGAATTTGAGTAGCTCTCATCCTATTGGCTGATTTGAACAGCCAATAGGATTTGAGTAGCTCTCATCCTATTGGCTGATTTGAATTTGAAGAATCAAATCAGCCAATAGGAATTTTTAATTGCGTGCCTTGAATTCACTATCCAGTGTATGGCGGAGATCGTACAAAGAGGATCCTCCACGGTCCATGGCTCCACGGTCGCCGGTCTTCAGCTCTGCGGTCATCGGTCCTCAGCTCTGCCCTCTGCTCCGCGACGGATGTTCCTGGAAGAACAAAAGGAAGAGGTTGCCGCTTGGAAGAAGACTTCACCGCATGAAACAGGACCTTCTCCGCCAGACTTCAGGAACGGTGAGTACCAACCTGGGGGTTAGACTTAGGTTATTTTTTATTTTTTTTTATTTTTTTTATTTAGATTAGGGTGGGCATTTTGTAAAAGAGCTAACTTCCCTTTTAAGGGCAATGCCCAACAAATGCCCTTTTCAGGCCAATGGATAGTTTAGTTTTTTTAGTGTTAGGTTTTTTATTTTGGGGGGTTTGATGGGGGGGATTACTGTTAGGGGGGACTTTGTGTATTTTTAATGTAAAAGAGCTGTTTATCTTGGGGAAATGCCCTGCAAAAAGTCATTTTAAGGGCTACTGGTAGTTTATTCTTAGAGTAGGGGGTGTTTTTATTTTGGGGGAAGCTTTTTATTTTCATAGGGATTAGGTATACTTTTTTAAAATTTGATAATTTTTATTTTTTATTTTCTGTAATATTAGATTTTGTATTTTCTGTAATTTTAGCTTAATTTAGATTTAGGTTTAATTTTTTAATTTTTAAGGTTTAGACTTTTTTAGACTTTTTTTTTTTAGATTAGGTATGGGCAGCAAAAGAGCTGAATGCCCTTTAAAGAGCAATGCCCATACAAATGCTCTTTTCAGGAAAATGGATACTTTAGGTTTTTTAGTGTTAGGTTTATTTATTTTGGGGGGTTTGGTGGGTGGTGAGTTTTACTGTTAGGGGGGAATTTTTGGTAACTGCAAAAGAGCTGTTTAACTTAGGGCAATGCCCTACAAAAAGCCCTTTTAAGGGCTATTGGTAGTTTAATATTAGATTAGGGGTGTTTTTATTTTGGGGGGATTTTTTTATTTTCATAGGGATTAGGTATTATTCTTATTTTTGGGGGGTTTTAGACAGGTTTTTTTTAAGTTTTTTTTTTTTAGATTAGGGATGGGTAGCAAAAGAGCTGAATGCCCTTTTAAGGGCAATGTCCATACAAATGCCCTTTTCAGGGCAATGGATAGTTTAGTTTTTTTAGTGTTAGGTTTATTTGTTTTGGGGTATTTGGTGGGTTTGTGGGTTTTACTATTTAAGGGGGACTTAGAATTTTTTGTAACTGCAAAAGAGCTGTTTAACTTAGGGCAATGCCCTAAAAAAGCCCTTTTAAGGGCTATTAGTAGTTCAGCATTAGATTAGGGTGTGTTTTTATTTTGGGGGGAGATTTTTAATTTTCATAGGGATTAGGTTTAATTTTTTAATTTTTGATAATTTGTTTATTTTTTTCTCTAGTTAATTTATTTTTTATTTTTAGTAACAACACATAGACTGCCCTCTGGGCAGGCTTACCAGATAGTACTGTAATTAAGCCTTTTTACTAGGTGTGTTACAGTATCATGAGCTTGTTTTTTTACATCATATATGAAAATGTGAGGATTTTGACGTTTACATTTATGTAGTGTGGGTTACATTTTCTAAGGGAGGCTTGTCTCTTTATCTGAGTAGCGGTCCTATTATAGATAGCTAAACCATTATGTCACTGACAAATGAGGCAAGTAGGCAACTTGGGAAATGGAGGCCTGCACTGATAGAAGCATGGACATAACTGCTAGAGGTTTCGGGTGATCTAGTGGCTGCTTTCATTAACAGATATTTTTTGTGTCATCATATATAAATATACAAACATATTTATTGCAGATAGTTTACAAAGAGAGGAGAGAACCCCACTGAAGACTGCACCTCCAGCACTCTATGCCTGGACTAAGATATGAGAAATTGGAAAATTAAAAAATAACTTTTATTTGAAAATTGCTAAAAATTAAAGGACTCAAAGTTAAAAACATCTAAAGAACTATAGGCCCCATCCTCAATATAGAGTAATCCTTTGGTATATTTAAGGTAATTTCAGGATAGTGCACAAGTGGTATCAGTTTACCATAAATCACCTGGTGCAGATCATATTTTAAATGAGTAATGAATATGGATCAAAAGTCCTTCACTCAAATATGAAATATATAAGTTCTCTGCACTAGAGTGAAAAGAGTCATGTGACATGTTCACATAGCTATCATCATCTGTGAATAGCCGGTTATCTACTGTTGGTATCTATCTAGTGTAACATTGACTTGCTCAGTGATCATATGTAGTGTTACCTTATTTATAGCCATTGTTGGCAGCATACATACATTATTATGATTGAATAATATATGACAGGTCTCAGTAGTAGTCTGCTACACACTATCTTGTGAATTGCTTGATGTGAATATTACAGCAGGATTGCTATATTATTGTTTATACTTGGATGATATTCACATTGTATATTAATATGTTTGCAATCCAACCATACTTATGTCCCCATGTAATGGCATTTGTGAGGTTCACTTGTGTGGCCGTGAAGCGTCTGATATTTATCAAAAATATTATTACAGCTAGGTTTAATATTATGCTCTGCAATTAGTTAGCTGGATAGGTATTAGCACAAACGCTCTCAAAGACTAAGCATATAAGTAAACCTACAGAGTGTAGACGAGGATTTGTGTTTGTATGGCCAGCTATAATTAGACCATATTACATTAACGGTGTGTTTCCGATTCACTGTTGCTATTTTTTGCTTAGTAATAAAGTTGCTGTTTATTTGCTTAGTATGCCATGCTTTGTGGTGGAATAAACGGCTCAATCGAGACAGCTGTAAAAATTTAGACATATGCGTGGTAGTGTTATCCCAGAAACAGCTTTAGGTTACACTTAATGGATAAATAGATCATTCAACCATACTACAATATCTGTATTGGAACGATACACAACTGTGATAGCAATAGTAAAGTTTCTATAGGTTTACTTAATATATCTCGTGCGCCCGTTAAATAGCTAGATCTGCTGTTTATATTTATATGCTGATATTGACACTATTGTTGCTGCTTAGTGCGGTCCGCATTCACACTATATGTTTGAGTGGCAAGACTGCATATAATTATTACTGCTTGCACAGTGATAGTTACTATCAATATTTTTCTAGTGGTTTGTGAGCTACACTAGTGTTGCCACTTAGTGCGGTCCACATCCATACTGTATATTTAAGTAGCCGGCTACTTATAATTGTTACTGCTTGCACATTTTTGATATATGTATGGTAGTGTTATCCCAGAAACAGCTTTAGGTTACACTTAATAAATAAATAAATCATTCAACCATGTTACAATCTCTGTATCGGTACGATACACAACTGTAACTTCAGTGGGGTTCTCTCCTCTCTTTGTAAACTATATTTCACACTGCAGAGCGCCACTTTTCTGCTAAATAATTACTAAGACATGAATATTTATCGTGTCAGCTAATGTAAATATAGAAAAGCTTGCTGCTGTGGTGCCACTGTATTTGTGGTTAATATTTATTGCAGATATGTGCAGAACATCTGACAATTTAATAGTTTTAGTAGGAACCCTTTTAATATGTCAAGGGCACTTAGAAATAAGGCAAAATCTTGACTCATGATATATGGAAGCCTTATTATTCTATAGTAGTTCTGCTTACATACAAACCCAGTACAAAAATAGAAGTATCTTGCAGAGGAATAATATATTTTAATGCTACAAATGTAAAGTTTTTTTCACTTTAGGCAGGTTGTTTCGCCCTCGTTGGAGCTCTTCAGTATGATGTAGGTGCTATGTTATTGGACTCAAGCATTGATTTTAGGTTTACGGCTATATGCCAGTTTTGCTGATGATTACATAAATTTTCGGAACCACACTTACAAAGTGTGAAATGAATGCTTGAGCAGAACAGCAGCACCAACCATAGACAGCCTGTTTGGCCCATTTGGGGCTCATCCCTCCATTGTATTAATCTTAGCAAAGAAAAAATATACTTATATGTGCAAAATTGCAACACATAATTCAAAATCAATTTTAATATAATGGGCAGCCCTATAGCAAAGGGTGAAATGCTTGAGGACATCAGCATCAACCATAATCGCTTGAGTGAGAAAGAGTCCCAAAGTAGCGAAACAGGCTGCCTATGGTGGATGCTGTGTTATTTAAGCCTCATGTATTTCACAGTTTGCTACACTACTGGTTTAAACTGACAGAAGCATAAGGGGTGCCATATTAAAAATACATTTTGAATTAGTAATACATTCTGTGGGATAATTTGTATATTCTATCCATTGTATATTTATTCCTTGCTGAACTAATTAAATGGAGGGTTTATCTCACTCTATTAACAGCAATAAAAAAAAAATTGGTACAATGGGAGTCCCTGCTCTAAAGGATTTCCATGGGTGTAAGTGCAGACCCTGTTCCAATGAGCTTACAATCTAGAGATTCAGTTATTTGCTCAAAGAGCTTACAATCTTGTATTTAACTAGAACTTACCTCTGGGTACTTACAGTGTAGAGAAATAAAATAAATCCTTGATGTAAGATTGCACTCAGCATGTGACATAACACGAATCCCTCTAAAATCTTCAATCTTCCTGCCACTGCCATAGAGTATTCCAGTCTTCATTATACTGCTTGCCAGATATGAATCAGTCTATGCACATATTGTAAGGATTTTTCATCCAATGCAAGAACATAGGTGCATGACACACTGTACCTTACAATGCAGTATTTTTTTTTTTTCAGTTTCTAATCTGAGGTATAAAATACAGGACCATCCTATGACGTATCAAATCTCCTGCTTCACTAGGACTCACTGCTTAACAGATCCAACAGTAGTACTTGTCCCACGGTGACTGTAGACAATCAAGTTTAGTGTCAAAGACATGGTAGTCCTTGTTCTAGGGTGCTGCAGTTCTCACATAAAATTGTAAACCAGCTGCAAGGTGCTTATAACCTAATTGGTGTCTCTACATCAAGGCATTGCATTGAGGATATAAGTGCAAACATATTAATCATATCATTGTATTCTCTTCACCAAGATCCTTAACATTATTACATTATACAGATGTGTACAGTGAGAGTGGATTTAAGCCATCCAATTTGATTTAATATCAGTTTATTAAAGTTATAGTAGTGTAAGTGTAATTATGCTTTATTGTTGGTGTTATGATTCAAGTTCTAGTGTCACAGAGATGATTTGTATATCTTATATCAATAAGCCTTGAAAAGTACAGAAAGCTTTAAACATACAGGACCAAATTAAAGCTTAAGATTTTTATGAAATGGGAAAGTAAATAAATAGCGCAACAGAAATTTGAGAAATGATCTGACCTCACTGCTCTTAGAGCAGGATCTGTATTTACAATCTAGTGTGGTAATGAGATGTCTTGCTCAAAGAGCTTATGTTACGGTTACCCTTAGTCTCGCTGAGAGATGGACCGCTTAGTAGCCTGGATCCCTATTGCTAAAGAGGGGAGAAGCTGCTTTCCATAGTATTCTATGAGTCTCGCAAATATAGAATAATCTCCCTTAGCTGCAGTACCGCTAGGATACCCTTCTGCCCACAAAAACGAGTCAACGCTGCGATTGAGGGTCAAACAAGAACTCAGGACTGGGATGCCCAGCCTGCTTTTTATTAAGGTTACATGCACACAGGGCACTCCCAGGGGGAGAGGGGGGGGAAGCACAAAATCCCCCATCACACATTTAGATAGAGAGCACTGTCCTTTGACAGGCCACAATAGGATTACAGTACTTAAGATAACAAGTTTACAAGTTCATCTTATCAATTAGCAGTCTGGCTCCAGAGGTGATTAGACAATAGTTTCTAAAAGCTGAAAAAAAAGAGTTAACTCTTTATGAAATGATACTTGTTACGGTTTTCTTGGAGCCCTTCTTAGGCGCTGGCTTGCTGGTTCAGGAATTGCTGCTGGGAAATAAGCTCTTCACAACAAAATAACTAATGCTTCTGTAACAGTGCTCCCTTTCTGTGGAACACTCTGGCAGACACGGTCTGACCCCTTTTCGGGGCAGACTAAGGCTGTCCAGACCGCTGGTTATGCAGGGCTGAGGTCGGTTTGTCTGGACAACCCGTCGGCGTTGCCATTCTGTTTCCCAGGTCTGTAAGTAATGGTGAAATTGAAGGGTTGCAACGATAAGCTCCAACGTAATAGCCTGCCGTTATCTCCAGAGACCCGGTTCAGCCACACCAACGGGTTATGGTCGGTGACCAGAGTGAACTCCTGACCATATAAATAGGGAGTCAATTTCTTTAATGCCCACACCAAAGCCAAACACTCCTTTTCGACCGCTGCATAGCTGACTTCGCGGGGCAGGAGCTTCCGGCTGATGTAGGCAACTGGATGCTCCCCTCCATCTTCGCCTACTTGGCTGAGGACGGCTCCCAGCCCGAACATGGAAGCATCTGTATGGACGATAAAACGTTTGTTAAGGGCTGGGGCCGCCAAGACAGGAGCGTTAATTAGAGCATTTTTGAGAGCCTGGAAAGCCGTTTCACAGTGGGGAGACCACAGGACCTGTCGAGGTAAGTTCTTCTTGGTCAAGTCAGTCAGGGGTTTGGCAAGTGTGCTGTAGTCTGGTACGAACCGTCTATAGTACCCTGCCGTGCCCAGGAAGGCTAGGACCTGAGTCTTAGTGATGGGGGTGGGCCAATTGGCGACAGCTTCTATTTTGGCCGGCTCTGGTCGCTGCTTTCCACACCCCACCCGGTGACCCAGGTACTGTACCTCGGCCATCCCAAAGTGGCATTTTTCTGGCTTCAGAGTCAGGCCAGCAGCCCGGATCTGATCCAGAACCATTCCCACATGAGCTAAGTGGTCCTCCCAGGACTCACTGTGGATCGCTATGTCGTCCAGGTAGGCGCAAGCAAAACTCTGGAAGCCATCCAGGAGCCTATCCACCAAGCGCTGGAATGTAGCTGGGGCATTCTTCATCCCAAACGGCATTACCCTAAACTGATATAAGCCGAATGGGGTGACGAATGCCGACTTGGGGATAGCCTCCGGGGCCAGGGGAATCTGCCAGTAACCTTTGCAGAGGTCAATAGTGGTCAGGTAATTTCCCCTGGCTATACGATCGAGTAGCTCGTCTACCCTGGGCATAGGGTAAGCGTCCGTCACGGTATTTTCATTGAGCCTCCGATAGTCTACGCAGAACCGGGTGGTCCCATCTTTCTTGGGCACCAAGACAACTGGGGAGGCCCAGGGACTATCGGAGGGCTCAATTACCCTGAGCTGGAGCATCTCATCGATCTCCTTCTTCATTCCTGTCCTAACTGCTTCGGGGATTCGGTACGGAGCCTGGCGCAAGGGAGCTTGTCCCGGAGTATCTACCTGGTGGGTGGTTAAAGTAGTGTACCCTGGCTTCGGGGAGAAGGTGAGGTGTTTAGACTGGAGGAGTTGGTTGAGCTGCTCCCTTTCAGTGGGGCTAAGTCGGCCCCCTATCTGAACCTGCGCCACTATACCTGTGGGGAGGCTCTTTTCTAATAGGTCTGGAATGGGTAAACTGTCGGGGTCTTCCTGAGGGGAACAACATACGGCCGTCACGTTCTCTGGTCGCTCAAAATATTCCTTGAGCATGTTTACATGGAATGTCTTTCTAAGATTGTTGTCGTGGCAGCTAGCTATCACATAAGTGGTGTCTCCCCTTTTCTCTACGATCTGGTAGGGACCCTGCCAGGACGCCTGCAATTTGTCTGTCTTCACCGGCTTAAGTACTAACACCTTTTGTCCTATGGTGAAGATTCTCTTTCGGGCCCCCCGATTGTACCATACTTTCTGTCTTCTCTGGGCCAACTGGAGATTAGCCCGCACGGATTTGGCTAATTGCTCCATTCGGTCCCTGAGTTCCAGCACGTATGGCACAATGGGGACACCGTCAGCCTCCATCTCTCCCTCCCAGTGCTCCCGGATCAGGTTTAGGGGTCCCCGTACCTTTCTTCCATAGAGCAACTCGAAGGGAGAGAACCCTGTCGTTTCCTGGGGCACCTCCCGATAAGCAAATAGGAGGTGCGGCAGGAAGCGTTCCCAGTCTCGGTATTCCTGAGTGAACGTCTTGAGCATTTGCTTGAGGGTCCCATTGAACCTCTCACACAGCCCGTTCGTCTGGGGGTGGTATGGGGAGCTCAGGAGGGACTTAATTTTGCAAACCTGCCAGAGTTGTTGGGTCAATTCAGCCGTAAATTGGGTGCCTCGGTCGGATAGGATTTCTTTTGGAAATCCTACCCGGGAGAACACCTGTACTAGTGCATTCGCTACCGTATCCGCTTGTATGTTGGATAGGGCGACAGCCTCTGGGTACCTGGTAGCGTAGTCCACTACGGTAAGAATGTATCGCTTACCGGAGGGACTAGGGGTAGCCAGTGGTCCCACTAGGTCAATAGCAACCCGGCTGAAGGGTTCCTCTACAATGGGCATATTTACTAGCTGGGCTTTAGGGTGATCGCCTCGCCTTCCTACTCGTTGACACACATCGCAGGTGTTACAGTAAGTTCTAACGTCAGCGTGCACCCCTGGCCAAAAGAACGTGTGAGTAATGCGGTGTAGGGTACGGGTAACGGCTAGGTGGCCTGCTAAGGGGATGTCGTGGCCTATTTTGAGGATTTCTTGACGGTATTTTGTGGGGCACTACCAGCTGTCGCCTACGCTGTCCCCTTTTCTCTGTCCAGCGGTATAGTTTCCCTTTTTCCCATAAGAATGTTTCGTTATCTGCCCCGCCCCCTCCGGTCTCTGCTCGTTCCCGGTACTTTTGTAAGGTCGGGTCAGTCTTAGACTCTGCCTCGAAAGCATCTGGGGTGTCCCAGGGTATGGGGCCTAACCTGTCAGGCAAGGTCGGGGTAGGTCTTACCTGTGTCTCCCGCACTGGTGAGAGCTCTCGCTCCGTCCGGGCTTGGGCCCGTGTAGTCACTGGGTCCGCCTCGTTGTTGCATACTGGAGCATAGGCAGAAGTCATGGGGCCCAAATCGTTGCCCAGTAGTACTTCGGCAGGTAAATTATCCATTAGGCCCACGTTCACAGCCCCCTTTCCCGCTCCCCAATCAAGATGCACTTTAGCTGTTGGAATTTTGTACACATCCCCCCCCCGCCACTCTAACGGCCACAGTCTGTCCGGATCGCTTGTGCTCTGGCACCAAATGACTCTGTACCAGCGTGATAGTAGCCCCTGTGTCTCGCAATCCCTCGGTAGATCGCCCCTCGAGCCATACCCTCTGCCGATGGTGCTGGCGGTTATCTGAGGCAGCATATACAGGGTCTGCCTCGTGAAGCGGCCCCACATATCCCTCCATAGGGGCCTCTTGGTTAACACAGAGGGCCCGGGCCGGACGATAGGACCCAGAGGGGTAATTGTAATTCCTGGGTGTCTGGTGCGTATTAAGGGGGCAGCTAGCCATGAAATGCCCTGGTTGCTTGCATCGGTGGCAAGTCGGTCTGGGACGCTCAGAGCTGTTATTGGGTGGTCCTGAGTGTCGGACGGGCCTTGTGGGCACCGGGGCTCGGAATTCAGTACGAGGGGGTGCACGGTAAACCTCTCTGGGTTCGACCCGTGCTGGAGCTCGGTAGTTCATGGGTTCGTGAAGACGGGAGTCATAATGTTCATCGGCCAATTTGGCTGCTTCTTCTAAGGTAGAAGGCCGCCTGTCTCGCAGCCATTCCTTCCCTTGCTGTTCCATGCCATTATAAAAATGTTCTAAGAGAAACAATAGTAAAATTTCCTCCCCAGTCACCGCTTTACTTCCGCTCAGCCAGTGATTTGCCGCTCTCCGCATTCGGTGCGCCCATTCCATATGGGTATCGTTAGGCTTCTTTTCCGTGCCCCGAAAGTGTCGGCGATACGTGTCCGGAGTTACAGCGTACCGTCGCAACAGTGTCTCCTTAACTAGCTCATACTGTGTCACTTCCTCAGCACCCAGAGTACGAAAGGCTTCCAGGGCTCGCCCGGATAGTTTCCCAGACAATATCGTGGGCCACTCTCTGTTGGGAATCTGGTGCAGGGCACATTGCCTTTCGAAGTCCGCCAAATATTCATCAATCCCTGTCTCGCTCTCTAGGAAGGGTCGAAATGCCGCATAGGGTATCTTGGGCCTCCCAGCATTTTCGACAGGGATGATTACCTGCGGGGCTTCAGCATTGCGGTGTGCATTCGCTAGGTTGAGTTCGTGGGCTTGAGTCTCTCGTATATCCTCGTCCACCTCCGCCATCAACTGCTGTACCAATTCCATGGAGGGGTTCGGCCCGTATAATGAGAGCCTTTCCCGAACAATCCTGTTTTTTTCGTCACTAATCGTGGTCGGTGTTTCCGCCATTGTGAAGCTCTGATCCAGTTCGGTCAATTCTGCGATCAGCTCTCTCCTCGGCCGGTTGCTGGCGTACCCCCCTCTGCTTTCAAGTAAATCCTTTAGGGTTGTACGCTTCAATTTTTCATAAGCGCTCTCCATCCGTTCTGTACCTCTCCTAGGAAATCCAGGAAAATCCCGCTGCTGCCGCCAAATGTTACGGTTACCCTTAGTCTCGCTGAGAGATGGACCGCTTAGTAGCCTGGATCCCTATTGCTAAAGAGGGGAGAAGCTGCTTTCCATAGTATTCTATGAGTCTCGCAAATATAGAATAATCTCCCTTAGCTGCAGTACCGCTAGGATACCCTTCTGCCCACAAAAACGAGTCAACGCTGCGATTGAGGGTCAAACAAGAACTCAGGACTGGGATGCCCAGCCTGCTTTTTATTAAGGTTACATGCACACAGGGCACTCCCAGGGGGAGAGGGGGGGAAGCACAAAATCCCCCATCACACATTTAGATAGAGAGCACTGTCCTTTGACAGGCCACAATAGGATTACAGTACTTAAGATAACAAGTTTACAAGTTCATCTTATCAATTAGCAGTCTGGCTCCAGAGGTGATTAGACAATAGTTTCTAAAAGCTGAAAAAAAAGAGTTAACTCTTTATGAAATGATACTTGTTACGGTTTTCTTGGAGCCCTTCTTAGGCGCTGGCTTGCTGGTTCAGGCATTGCTGCTGGGAAATAAGCTCTTCACAACAAAATAACTAATGCTTCTGTAACAGCTTACAAACTTGTTAATCTCAGAAAATCTTACCTTACATACTTACAGTTTAATAATATAAAAATCCTTGAAGGACATCTACCTTAAGCCGTATACTGCAGACCATATGCGCATCAGTCTGATCTGAATTTCTTTCAGATCGACAGTTGTCTTTTCTTCATCAGGGTCCCAGCACTAGTGAGTTTGCAGCGTGAGGCTATCTCCCATCAGCGCGTATACTGATGGCCAGATGCTCATTTATTTCAGATCAGCAGTTGCCTTTTCTTCATCCGGGTCAAGCAGAACAAACAGCTGCTTTAGATGCAGCACCTTACAGTACAGTGTATAATGAAGGTCCCAGGACCAGTCAATTTGCAGTTTGAGGACATTTGCCATCAGCACGTATACTGCTGGCCAGATGCGCATCAGTCTGATCTCAATTTATTTCAGATCGGCAGTTGCTTTTTCTTCATCCGGATCAAGCAGAAAAACAGCTGCATCAGATGCAGCACTTTACAGTACAGTGTTTAATGAGGGTCCCAGCACCAATGAGTTTGCAGCATATAAATTGCAGACCCATTCCGTGGGGTTTATATTCTAGGACTTTGCTAGAAATTCTTGCTTTAGAGCATTTGCAGACTAATGATTCAGTAATTCTAACTATCCTTAAAGCTGGTTTAAAGCCGTTACTGCCAGCTGCAAGTCTTATAAAGATATGTAGAGGAAGTACAGAAAGTCATTGGTGTCCTACAGTTATGGCTATAATACTTATCATTCTATAATATGATTAAAAAATATTTTAACAGTTAAAATATTTATTACATTATATGTATTTTTAAATAAAGGTGTGAAGATAATATTGATCATTATTATGTACAGTTTGTATGCTATGTTTTGTCTCAGAGTACTGGTGTCCATAGGAAGCTACAAAGTTTTAGCTATTACTTCTGTTATTTATCAGTATTATTTTACAATGTGTATAAATGTGATTTAGTATTATTCAATTACTGAGTTGGGGTTATCTGGGTAATACTACCTGTAGTAATTGGTGTTCATACCTGCAGCTCCCACAGGATACAATTTGCATTGTGTTGGAGGTAGTCACTGTTCTTCATACCAGCACATATACAGAGCTGTGGTTGTAAACCACAAGCTGTAATGTAATGTCCTAGCTGTGACATAAAGATATTAGATCACTAATATTTACATGTCAGTGATTACCGAAGCTCAGCAGGATCAGTCTGGCATCTCTAGTAAAGTGAGCAGCAGTTATGAGGGTGGTGGCTTTGTGTTGTCAGTTGGTTTTGTGACATAACTGCTGCATCACATGAGCCACTCCTCTAAGGCTGTCACCATGACAACCAGGCATCACATTATACCATTGCTGTCAGATTAGCCTTTTGTTATGTTATTAGTGTAGCTTTAATATAAGATGTTTAATTGTGCATAATAAAACAACTTTGTAATATACTCATTATTTATTTTGCACCTTTTCATGTAATTTAGCTCTGAAAATTGTACATTGAATTGGAAATGCATCCTGCTGACATTTCAGAGCTAACTGCATCAAATCTTTTCCTTATTGGCTTTAATATATAACAACTGCAAAACAATTCACTTTATACTAACTTAATGGCAATGATTAGCCTTGTTGTCTGCCAACTCAAACTTATTTGGCTCCTCCAAATAAGGCGAGTGTTGGGTGCAGTTTTTCTATTGAAAACCAATTGCAGTAAACAAGATTTTAATTTTGTTAAACAAATGTTTACACTTGGCTGATATGTTATTCTGTAGGACGGTAACAGAAATGTCTTGTAATTGCAAGGTGTTTACTGTCCCTTTAAAGGAATAGTCTAGTCAAAATGAAACTTTCATGATTGAAATAGAGCATGCAACTTTCTAATTTATTCCTAATATCAATTTTTCTTCGTTCTCTTGATATCTTTATTTGAATGTAAGCTTAGGAGCCAGTCCATTTTTGGCTCAGCACCTGGGTAGACCTTGCTGATTGGTTGGCTACATTTAGACACCAATCATGATACCCAGGTGCTGAACCAAAAATTGGCCGGCTCCAATGCTTACATTCTTGCTTTTTCAAATAAAGATACCAAGAGAACAAAGAAAAAATTATAATAGTAGTAAATTAGAAAGTTGCTTAAAATTGCATGCTCTATCTGAATCATGAAAGTTTAATTTTGACTATACTATCCCTTTAAGTTCTAACAAAACTCCCATTATAAATCCTGAGTTTCCTGTGCTTATATGTTGGGAATAGATTATTAAAAGGACATAAACTGCTTTGGTCTGGTAATATCTACAGAGCTATGGCTGTGCCTCAGGATCATGTCATGTGATTACCTCTGGGGTTACCAGCCATACTAATTAGCATATATAATTGTGCAGTGTAGCTAAGAAACTAAAGGTGCTAGGTCTCTTATTATTTATTAGTAGAGTCCCCACATTTAGAAGCCTTTATGTCTGTATCAATTGTATATTAATTATAGTTGATCTGAACCATACAAATAGGGTGTCCAGTATTTTAGCAGACTGTCCAGTACAATCTGTACTAAAATACTGGACACTTAAAGACCCCTGTAAACTAAATGTAAAGGGCCTTATATGCCTTTATGCATTAGAAACATTGCTCAAAAATAGTTATACTGTGCATTTTCTATTATATTTGTTACAGGCAAACTTCTGTCAGCCAAGGGAGTCACATCACAACTATGTACATGTGTTACTGGCAACCAAGGGGTGAAAAATATATGTGGTGGGTTCAAGGGTGGGGACTAAGGTTGAGCTTTTGTGGGGACATTTTGTGAACCCAGCTATGTCCCATGTCCAGTCACCTATAGGTCATCCGGTATTTTTATGGAGCACAGCTGGCAACCCTAAGGGTGGCCCATAGCAGCCATTCTTTACATAAGTAAGTGCAGAATGTTTACAATCCTAATGCAGGGGAGCCTTTAATTGGTATAGATAGCAGATCCATCTATCTATTTATCCATACTCAAAAGCATTACTATTGTTTACTACTGAGTTATCTTTAGGGGGGGTCACAAACTATTTTACATCAGTGCCTTCTACTGCTATAAAGTGACTAGACTAGATGACAGGGAATCAGACTTGCTCATGCCTAGATCAGTCAGAATATAACCTAAATTTCAAAGATGTCAGCTCCCATATCACACTGGGGGCAGGGTTACACAGAGAATTTCTTAGAGGGCCATTCTTTAAAGCTCTCCAGATCAGATTTGGTTTTCACACTGACCCTTGCAGGGGCTGCTATGGTGAAATTAGAGGCAGTCCCTGAGAGTAGCGAGATGGCTCCTTTATAAAGTAAAGAAGCTCGCTGGAAATGGACACCGCTCCATAAAGCAAAGTTAGCAGTGAGCAGGGGGGCACATTTTAAAAATTAAATGGCGCACTTTACAAATTAAATACTGCAACCAATATAAACCACATTATGCTGCTTTCTGCATATAACTTCTTATAATTTCTTCTATTTTCGTATGAATGTGTTTTTCTATTAAAGGGACGGTATATGCCAATTTTCATGTAATAGACACTACTAGAAAGAAGAATATGCACCGATACTAATATAAAATCCATTATAAAACCTTTTAAAAACTTATTTAGAAGCTCTTAGTTTAGCACTGTTGATGTGGTTAGGCTGGGACACCCACTAAAAAAAGGCTGAGAAAGCAAGAGGAGCAGACCCCCCCCCCCCCCCTGCATATGAAAAGATCCATTATACAAGCAGGAATCTGTAGACATCAGTATACATCTAAAACATTGGGGCTTGGTTAGGAGTCTGAAAATCAGCACAATGTTATTTAAAATAAGCAAAACTTTACATTTTTACAAAAACTCTCCCAGATGGGCTATATAAATGGATCATCTACAAAACATTTATGCAAAGAAAAATCTAGTGTACAATGTCCCTTTAATGTTATAAGTATTTTGAGTGTTTTGAGAAAAATTTGCAATCTTCTAACTAGCGAGCAAAAACGGTCTGCAGTGATCTGCAGTGCAAAATCTTTAAAGAATTATGCTGGGATTTAAAGGGACGCTAAACCCAACCATTTTCTTTCATGATTCAAGTAGAGAATACAATTTTAAACAACATTCCAATTTACTTATATTATCTTATTCTTTAAATATCCTTTGTTGAAGAAATAGCAATGCACATGAATGAGCCTATCACATGAGGCATCTATGTGCAGCAACCAATCAGCAGCTACTGAGCCTATTTAGATATGCTTTTCAGCAAAGTATATCAAGAGAATGAAACAAATGAGATAATAGAAGTAAATTAGAAAGTTGTTTACAATTGTATGTTCTTTCTTAATCATGAAAGAAAAAATTAAGTTTCATGTCCCTTTAAGTGAGACAATTTCATACGCGCCCATGGAATTCTCATGTTCATTCCATTTTTCACAAAGCAACAATTACACTTTGTATTTTGTACTTATAAGTACCAATTTCTATGTTGTTTTTGCACATCCAGTTTACTTAAATGTGTATATTTAATATGATTTTTTCCTGTGTAGTTTGCATACAAATTTTACATTTTTGATAAAATATGAAATATTTTTGGTGAAGAATTTTGTTACAATTTTTGATGCAACTTAACAATACAATTTATTCCTGCGTATTTTTACGTGAATGGTACAATTATTTGTTTTCTATCGACCAGATTACGAGTTTTGCGTTAGGAGCTATGCGGTGCTAACAAGCAGTTTTTTCTCACCGCTCACTTTCCTACAGCGCTGGTATTACGGGTTTTTACAAACCCGGCGTTAAAAGGCAAGAAGTGAGCGTAGAGCAAAATTGTGCTCAGCGGTGAGCTGGTCGTACGTGCTTGTGCACGATTTCCCCATAGACATCAATGGGGAGAGCCGGCTAAGAAAAAGTCTAACACCTGCCAAAAAGCAGCGTAAATCTCAGTAACGCAGCCCCATTGATTTCTATGGGGAAACTAAAGTTATGTTTACACCTAACACCCTAACATGAACCCCGAGTCTAAACACCCCTAATCTTACACTTATTAACCCCTAATCTGCCGCCCCCGACATCGCCGCCACCTACATTATTCTTATTAACCCCTAATTCCGATTGGCGAATTCTATTAGCCAATCGGAATCTAAGGGACGCCATCTTGGATGACGTCATTTAAAGGTACCTTCATTCGTCGTTAGTCCGTCGTTTGAAGAGGATGCTCCGCGACGGATGTCTTGAAGATGGACCGCTTCGAGCCAGAAGGATGAAGATAGAAGATGCCGTCTGGATGAAGACTTCTGCCCATCTGGAAGACCACTTTTGCCCGTCTGGAGGACCACTTCTGCCGCTTGGATGAAGACTTCTCCCGGTAAGTGAATCTTCGGTGGTTAGTGTTAGGATTTGGATTTTTTTTTGGGCCTGCAAAAGAGCTAAGTGCCCTTTTGAGGGCAATGCCCATCCAAATGCCCTTTTCAGGGCAATGGGGCGCTTAGGTTTTTTTAGTTAGTATTTTATTTGGGGGGTTGGTTGTGTGGGTGGTGGGTTTTACTGTTGGGGGGGTTGTTTGTATTTTTGTTACGGGTAAAAGAGCTGATTACTTTGGGGCAATGCCCCGCAAAAGGCCCTTTTAAGGGCTATTGATAGTTTAGTTTAGGCTAGGGTTTTTTTTATTTTGGGGGGGCTTTTTTTATTTTGATAGGGCTATTAGATTAGGCGTAATTAGTTTAAAAATCTGTAATTTGTTTTTTATTTTCTGTAATTTAGTGTTTGTTTGTTTTTGTAATTTAGCTAATTTAATTTAATTTATTTAATTGTAGTGTTAGGTGTTATTGTAATTTAGGTTAGGTTTTATTTTACAGGTCAATGTGTATTTATTTTAGATAGGTAGTTATTAAATAGTTAATAACTATTTAATAACGATTCTACCTAGTTAAAATAAATACAAACTTGCCTGTAAAATAAAAATAAACCCTAAGCTAGCTACAATGTAACTATTAGTTATATAGTAGCTATCTTAGGGTTTATTTTATAGGTAAGTATTTAGTTTTAAATAGGAATTATTTAGTTAATTATAGTAATTTTATTTAGATTTATTTAAATTATATTTAAATTAGGGGGTGTTATGGTTAGGGTTAGACTTAGATATAGGGGTTAATACATTTAACATAGTGGCGGCGACGTTGGGGATGGCAGATTAGGGGTTAATAAGTATAATGTAGGTGGCGGTGATGTTAGGGGCGGCAGATTAGGGGTTAATAATATTTAACCAGTGTTTGCAAGGCAGGAGTGCGGCGGTTTAGGGGTTAATATGTTTATTCTAGTGGCGGCGATGTCCGTAGCGGCAGATTAGGGGTTACATTTTTTATTATAGTGTTTGCGATGCGGGAGGGCCTCGGTTTAGGGGTTAATAGGTAGTTTACTACTGACTTTAGAATGCGTTACGGATCTTGGAGGTAGAGGGTGTACCGCTCACTTTTTGGCCTCCCAGGACAGACTCGTAATACCGGCGCTATGGAAGTCCCATAGAAAAAAGGGTTTACAAAGTTTCGTAAGTCGTTTTGCGGTAAGGTCAAAGAAGTGTGCGGTGCCCCTAAACCTGAAAGACTCGTAATAGCAGCGGGCGTAAAAAAGCAGCGTTAGGACCTGTTAACGTTGCTTTTTTCCTTAACGCACAACTCGTAATCTAGCCGTATGATTTTTAAATTATGCACTTTTGTAATGTATGCATCTCTTTCCCATACGAAAATGCAGTATATTCCTATGGTTTCAGGTTAAAAAGTGGCTTTAGATAATTCCACCAGGGAAATAGAAGCACAGGTGAGCATTCTTATAGAATCTCATCAGCCCAGAGAGCTAAAAGATTTATCCCTTTATTGCTCATTATGCAAGAAAGCGAGTAAGTTGTTTGCATTTTTTATATACAATCTGTTCCTTTTTAGGTTTACTTTGATTTAACATATTTGTTTTTAACAAAGGAGCACTGTTTAATATTCCTTTAAAGGAAAACTCAAGTCAAAATAAACTTTTATGATTCAGATAGAGCAGCAGTTTTAAGACACTTTCCTATTTTCTTCAAATTTTGCTCAGTCTTTTTATATACACACTTTCTGGGGAACAAGATCCTACTGAGCATGTGCACAAGCTCACAGGGTATATGTATACTAGTCTTTGATTGGCTGATGTCTGTCACATGATACAGGGGGCTGGAAAATGGGAGAAAAAAATAAATTTGTCAGAAAAAAAATCTACTGCTTTTTGAAATTCAGAGTAGGCGTTAAATTATTTTCTTTTTATTATACACTTGTTAATTATGCAATTTTACTGCATTGAGTGGTCCTTTAAGTTACGCATAATTATTATTTTCAAATTGTATTATTTGAAGACTCTGTGCTGTTTTGTTTTGTTCCCTTTGTTCTTTTCATTTACGCAGTGTTACATAACTGGCTGCTTCCTATATGGAATGTAAAGGGACGCTGTACTTGAAAATAGGTTTCCACTTAATGTGTTTCTCTTTTGGGGTTATTTTTCTAAATTAAATAGCTCTTAAACACATTAAAAAGGGCTGATCTTGCAAGGAGAGTAGACTTCCTTCTTACTATGCTCTCTGTTCATTAAGGCCAATACTTAAAGCACTTAAAAATTAACTTAGAAGTTACGCGCGTATATTTCTGCCTTCGCCCGTCGTTTTTTGGCCCATAGACTGACATACAAAATACGCGCAGTTTGGTATCCAATATACGGCGTAAGGACTTACGCGCGCAGATTTCAGAAAATCTACTCCATTCTCATCTCGACACAAATTGAAGGCGCAGCAACCCTTGCACTGACTTAGAAACCAACGTAACTCTCTGAAGGCCTAACAAGTGCATGCTTAACAACATAAATATCAGCAGCTTGATCACAAATAGTTAACCTCTTCAAAACATTTATTATTCCTGCCCCTGCAAGTTTGTCAAACCAATCACAAAGGGGTGCATCATGGGGCACAAGGGGTCATCATGGGGCACAAGGGGTGCTGGAAGCCCTACAATCCCCTGTTGTTCTGTCTACACATGCTGATTCTATAGTTGCTGCTGAGGTCCATGGTGATGGTGCTGCCCCTGCTGCAGCTTGTACTAAAACACCCCTCACATGGATGTGGATGACAATTATATGGTAAATAACAGAGGACAAGATATAGGATGAAATATAACAATATTTTTTTTTTTTAGGCTTCTTAGATGAGGGGGCTGAGGTGCCTGGAGTGGGTCTCTTGCCTCTCCTGGGTTGTGTGGATTCAGAGGATTCTGCAGGAGTGCTGGCCACAGATGAGAGGCTGGAGGCAGTGTCCTGCTGGTGTGTGAAATGCTCCACCAACACACCCAACAGTTGGTTTTGTTCCCGCCATCTGTTGTCAGTCTGCATCTGCATATCCGAAATAACTCTCAGCATCTGAGATTGGTTCTGGACGATACCACTTAAAGATGCTGCCATGTCCCGTTGCAGCTCAATGGAACGCTTATAGTAAAGTCTGTTGGCTCCTGTAAAACCTGCGTTGGTCTCTCTGCATTCTCTCGCAGGTTGATGTGAGCCTCTCGCAGGCTGATGTTTGCCTCCTCTGGAGGGCAATGTATTCGTCGCCCAGGGCAGAAGTCAGAGGATCTAAAGGCTGTTCACCAGCAAGGATTCTAGGTGCAGGTTCACCTCTAGCTGCTGTTGCATCTGGAACAATGTCAGCTGTTGCTTCAGGAGGAACAATGATGGCTGGTACCTTAGGAGGAACAATGATGGCTGGTGCCTCAGGAGGAACAATGATGGCTGGTGCCTCAGGAGGAACAATGATGGCTGGTGCCTCAGGAGGAACAATGATGGCTGGTGCCTCAGGAGGAACTACCACAGCTATATGCTCCTCTTCATATGCTGGAGCTCTTCCAAGGGAAGCGGATGGTGGAGCTCTCCGGGTGGACTGGTAGTCCCATTGACGACTGGTGTGCGACCACTCAGCCTGACCAGTTTGTATGTCCTGGTGGTAAAAGTACTGACTGGCCTGATATTGTGAGGGGGGGGGGGGGTAAAGACATCTACCCTTTGGGGATGCCTTGGCTGCCCCTCATAACAAAAAGAATAGTCCTCCGGCCAGGGCTCCTAACCAGGGCTCCTCTTCAAAACTTGGTGGCATGACGTATGGGTCCTCAACAGAGGCAATCCAACCCACCTCATGCCTGGGAGCATAATGTTGAGGGATTCTCTGGCCTGGTGGTAGTGGTGGAGCCATTCTCTGGCCTGGTGGTTGTGGTGGAGGCATGCCCGTTTGCACCCTGGTGACAGGAGGTTCTGTGGAGGAGTCAAATGATGAGAGGTATTAGTACAATCATATATTTATCCATGTGGGCATACAATTTACATTGATACATGCTAGGGCCTATGCTCATTCTCATGTCAAACTCTATAACATGCATGTGCACATTGTGATTTGTGATATGAGGGATTTGAATATGCAAAGTATACATGTATGTTTTTCATACAATAGTTCTGTGTACATGTCAGTGATGGAGAAAATGTGTTCTTTAAGTGACACTATGGTCACACAATTTCCTTTAGCCTGATGTAGGCACATAACGTGCTTTCTTGAGCTAAAAGTATTGCGATGGCTATAGTGTCCATTTACTGAAAACTCTACATGTGACTTGTGGCCTGTGTTACTCCGAGACATGTTAGTATTTAACTATTCCACCTCATATCCTGAATTTCAATGTGTTAAGTAGCATTAAATGGGCATTAAACACATTTTGATTCTTTCATGATTCAGCTAGAGCATGCAATTTTAAAAAACTTTGTAATTTACTTCCATTAGCTAATTTGCTTCATTCTCTTGATATTCTTAGCTGAAAAGCATATCTAGATAGGCTCAGAAGCTGCTGATTGGTGGCTGCACATCAATGCCTCATGTGATTGGCTCACCCATGTGCATTGATATTTAATAAACAAAGAATAACAAAATAATGAAGCAAATTAGATAATAGAAGTAAATTGGGATGTTGTTTAAAACTGTATTCTCTATCTGAATAATGACATAAAAAGCTTTGGTTTATTGTCCCTTTAATGTGATATCTAATTGTAGATGTTTTTGTTAGTAGGCCAAATACCATGCTCCTCATTGTGTACATGAATGTGTGACATTAAAGGATGTTATATCTCAAATACATATAATACTGGTGTGTGGGATGTTACTCACCAGCATGCTGTGCTGATGTTGCAGTCCCTGAGTCACGAGCCCCTGGAAGTCCACGGACTGCTGTGACGCTCAGGGACCTGCGAATGATCTCCTGCCACTCATTATATTCCGCCTCCTGGGGAGGACCACCGCCTGTTCCCCTCTGGTACATGGCTTCTTGGCCCATTTTCTCCTTCACCCGCCTCTTGCAGTCATTCCACCTTTTCTTGAGCCCTTCCACATTCCTCCTCTGCTGGGCCACGCTATTGACTGCCTCCTCGACCCTCAGCCATGCATCCCTACACCTTCGGGCAACTCCTTTGCCCTTCTCTTGGCCAAAGAGGGCAGTGTGGTTCTCCATGACGGCCTGGACTAGCGCAAGGTTTTCGGCAAAAGTGAAGTTGGGGCACCTCATGCGCTCCTTGTCCTGGGCCGCCTGGCTCCCTCCCTGGGATGTCCCTAGTGTGGGTTCCTCCCTATCCTCTCCCTCCTCCCCCCTTCTATCCCCATGTTCACCCTCTATCCCTCTTCTGAGTGTGCCTGGCCTTGGGGCAGCCCCATTCCCATCCTCCCTTCTAGCTCTCCCTCTCCCCACTCCACTCACTCCCTGACGGGGACCCTGCTGCTCCTCCTGTCCATAATCCTCTCTCCCCTTCCCTCCTCCCCCCCGCCCTAGCTCTCCCTGCCATCCTCAAACTACACACACTCACACACTCACACTCACTTCAATCACACACAATCACAACCAAACACTCAGCCTATCACACTGTAAAAGATAAATAAAATGTGTGAGGTGTTAGAAAAAAAAAGTGTTGTGTATTTTGTATATGTGTGTATGCAAAATGTGTGCAATATGTAAAAAAAAAGTGTTAGTAAATGTACAGGCTTAACAATCCAAAAATCCGACCTAACTAACTTAATGAAATGCTCCTCTCTCACTACTCTTACCACTAATCTCTACTCACTGTAGTGTGCTGTAGCTCCAAGAACCAACCAAACACACTAAAGAAAATGGCCGCTGCGCATGGGTTTATGTATGAATTTTGAATGGCGTAATTACGTCTCGCATCTTTTAGAACTGGCCGTTGTTTTTTACGATTCGTAGGCTAATTTGCATAAAACTACACTTTATTGAGACTTTACGTAAACAAAATACTGGCGTAAGTACTTGCGACGACTAAAATGTGTATTTGCGCACATTTTAGTTGATCGCCGGTTTTTGCTACTTACGCCAGTTTAGCATCTGACGGCGCAGTATATTGGATAGGTCGAGTTGCGAGGTGAAATTACGGGCGGCGCGGGTTCTCTCGCTTGCGCCGAAAACTACGACCTATATCGGATCGCGTCCTAAATGGGTGAAAATCTTTACAGTACATTGTCCCTTTGATCTATTGTGATTGTCTATGTGCATTACTGGTGTGGTTACATCTATGGCAGTAGAGGCACAGGATGTCAAACCTGTTTTCAGGCCTCCCTAACAGGCCAGATTTTCAGGATGATCTTATGTGAGAGCAAGTAAAACTACCATGTCTACTAATAAGCTGATTATTTCACCTGTGCTCTAGTTCAGATATTCTCAAATTCTGGTCTGTAACATGACAGGTTTACAAACCAGTGCAAAAGAGTAGCCTTGCAGTTGATGACATAGCGGAGCAGTGGCACCATTTGCTTTTCCAAATTTACCCCATAGTGCTTTGCTGTTTTGCTCTCAACTACAATGCAGATTATAAATCCAGTGGTTTTCTTTCAGTACAGTTATGGTACCACTACTAAATAATACTTCATCTCTGATATTATTGTTATATGTTCAGTGATATATTCAAGCTCTTTAAAGTTTATTGTTAGAGTTTCCCTCATTCCACAAGACAGTTGTATTACAAGAGAATATTTACAATTCAAAGTCAGTTTATTTTCACCTACCAGCTGGAGGAAAAACCTTGTTGCACAGGTCAACTGCAAAGCTTATTTGTAACTTCCAAAACAATTCTTGTTCTATCCGTACACCTGAAGTGTCAAGATTTAAAGGGACAGTCAACACATGATTTTTTTTGTTTTAAAAGATAGATGATCCCTTTATTAAATATTCCCCAGTTTTGCATAATCAACACTGTTATATTAAAGGGACAGTATACACTAATTTTCATATAACTGCATGTAATAGACACTACTATAAAGAATAAGATGCACAGATACTGATATAAAAATCCAGTATAAAACTGCTTAAAAACTTACTTAGAAGCTGTCACTTTGGCTCTGTTGAAAAGGTAGCTGGAAAGCCCACTGCAAGTGGGAAATAAAACACTCCCCCCCTCCCCCTTCTTTTGCATATGAAAAGACCCTTTACACAAATAGGAGCAAGCTGGAGTAGGTAGCTGACGGTATTCACATAAAACTTTGGGGCTTGGTTAGGAGTCTGAAAATCAGAGCAATGTTATTTAAAAATAAGCAAAACTATACATTAATGAAAAAAAAAACTTTATGGGCTATATAAATAGATTATCTACAAAACATTTATGCAAAGAAAAAATGAGTGTATAATGTCCCTTTAATACACTTTTTACCTCTGTGAGTACCTTGTATCTAAGAATCTGCAGACTGCCCCCTTATTTAATTTCTTTTGATAGACTTGCCTTTTAGCCAATCAGTGCTTACTCCTAGGTAACTTCACGTGTGTGAGCTCAATGTTATCTATATGACACACATGAACTAATGCCCTCTAGTGGTGAAAAACTGTCAAAATGCATTCACATAAGAGGCGGCCTTCAAGGTCTAAGAAATTTGCATATGAGCCTCCTAGGTTTAGCTTTCAACTAAGAATACCAAGAGAACAAAGCAAAATTAGTGTTAAAAGTAAAATGGAAATCTGTTTAAAATTGCATGCCCTATTTAAATCATGAAAGTTTATTTTGGACTTGACTGTCCCTTTAACTTCATGTTATATGTATCTCTCTAGAACAGTGTTTGTTAACTCAAGCTCTCAGGACCCTTAACAGGCCAGATATTCATTATATCTTAAATGGACACTAAACCCAAATTTTTTCTTTCATGATTCAGATAGAGCATGCAATTTTAAGCAACTTTCTAATTTACTCTTATGATCAAGTTTTCTTCGTTCCCTTGCTATCTTTATTTAAAAAGCAGGAATGTGATGCATAGGAGCTGGCCCATTTGTGGTTGAGAACCTTGGTTATGCTTGCTTATTGGTGGGTAAATGTAACCCTCCAATAAGCAAGCGCTATCCATGGTGCTGAACCTAAAATGGTCTGGCTGCTAAGATTTACATACCTGCTTTTAAAATAAAGATAACAAGAGAACGAAGAAAAATTGAAAATAGGAGTAAATTAGAAAGTTGCTAAAAATTGCATGCTCTATCTGAATCATGAAATAAAAAAATTGTGTTCAGTGTCCCTTTAACTAGACTGAGCATGCAATTTTAAGAAACTTTCTAATTTACTACTATTATAAATGTTTCTTTGTTCTCTTGGTATCTTTATTTTAAAAAGCTGCAAAGTAAGTTTAGGAGCCGGCCCATTTTTGATTTAGCACCTGGGTAGCACTGGCTGATTTGATAGCTACATTTAGACACCAATCAGCAAGCACTACCCAGGTGCTGAACAAAAAATGGGCTGGCTTCTAAGCTTACATTCCAGCTTTTTAAAATAAAGATACCAAGAGAATGAAGAAAATTTGATAAAAGGAGTAAATTAGAAAGCTGCTTAAAATTGCATGCTCTATCTGAGTCATGAAAGTTTATTTTTGACTAGACTTTCCCTTTAAGGTTTTTCAAGATTTGGGGGTAGATTTAACAAGCAGCGAATGCTGCTTTCTACGTCCATCATTTCTGTTCCGCCAGAAATGGAATTTAAGGTGCCGGACTGCAATCATCCCGATCGGATGATTGACACCCCCTGCTAGCAGCTGATAGGCCGCGAGTGTGCAGGAGGCAGCATTGCGCAAGCATTTTACAAGAAATGCTTGTGCAATGTTAAATGCAGACAGCGTATGTTGTCAGCATTTAGCAAGGTCAAGTGGACATGATTCGCTACAGCGAATCATATCCGCTCGACATTTAATATATCTTCCCCTTGGTCTTTGGTATACAGACATAGATAAGATAAAGAAGCATTTCTTTGTGTAGAAAGTGGTAAGATAAGGAGATACAAAAATAAACCTAAAGGAATGCTTCCCCATATATTTTATACTCTGCAGCAGGTTAGATGGTAGCTCTGTGTAATACCGACACAAAGAGGTTAAACAAATTCTCTATTTATTAATTGAATTAAAGAGGAAAAAAACTCTACTACGTTATATATTTCTGGAACATATTATTCAATCACTACCCTATATTTAATTGGAACCAAATGGTTAAATAGCAGTTCTGTGGAACAAATAATTGATATATGTGTTACTGGTACAAATGGGTTAATCTACTGCCCTGGGTTATTGGCACTACTACTGCTATTGCTGTATATGTTACTGTTAGATATTGGTTAAAGGGACAGTAAACTTATTGAGATATTTATATAAAATATTTACTTATGTGTAGTAAATCAACTTTGTAATATACTTTCATTATTTATTTTGCCCCCTTTTTATGTAATTTAGCTTTGAAATTGTGGATTTTCTAATTCTCAGAACTGGAAATGCACCCTGTTGACTTTTCTAGTCTAGCTATGCTACATATCTTTCCTTCATTGGCTTTAACAGATAAGAATTGCAAAATAATGTAATTTACACTAACATTATAAATGTGGCTAGTCATGGTGTCTGCTCAAGCCTGGCAAACGGTAGGTGGAGTTTGGCTATTGAATACAAATCGCAGTAAACAAGATAACAGAAATGTATTTTAATTATTGGCTCTTTAAAGGAATAGTCAAGTCAAAATTAAATGTTCATGACTCAGATAGAGCAGGCAATTTTAAGCAACTTTCTAATTTACTCCAATTATCAAATTTTCTTTGTTCTCTTGGTATCTTTATTTGAAAAAGCTATAATGTAAGCTAAGTTAAGGAGTCGGACGATTTTTGGTTCAGCACCTGGGTAACGCTTGTTGATTTTATGTCTAAACGTAGACACCAATCAGCAAATGCTACCCAGGGTTCTGAATCAAAAATGGGTCAGCTCCTAAGTTTACATTCTTGCTTTTTCAAATAAAGATGCCAAGAGAAAGAAGAAAAAAAATTATAATAGGAGTAAATTAGAAAGTTGCTTAAAGGGACAGTATACTGTAAAATAGTTTTTCCCTTAATGTGTTTACAATTGCTTTTTTACCAACTGCAGAGTAAAAAATGTATGAAAATTAGCTTTTTAAGGCTTATTTGTGTATATTAAAGCTCTGATTTTGTGTTTTGAAGCCACAACCTAATAAAATGGGTTGAGCTTGTAGGTATAATCAGATCTCATTACTGTATCACATTTTGCACATATACCTGCTTCTTTATCTTATATCTGTCCTTAAAACAATCACCAGTACTTTGAGAGAACAATAGAAAATCAACATTTTATTACCTTATCTCTGCTATATTGCACTGGGAGTGTAATTTCTTCTGCTGGCTGTGTTTACAAAGCTTATCTATAGCTGGTACGCGCGGCCACAAACTTTGAGAATAGGTGGGGATACCACATGCTAAATTAACAATTTCAAATGCCAATATAAGGGTAAAGGAGCTACTTGTAAACAATTTAATACACTCCAGCAGGTAAAGTGGATCATTGGGAACAAATTAAAGGGGAGAAATTTTTTGAGTAAACTGTCCCTTTAAAATTGCATACTCTATCTGAATCATGGAATTTTAATTTTGACTAAACTATTCCTTTAATATTCAAAAGATTTTTTGGTACAGAATAAAACTTTGATTATTCTTTGAGAAAAATTAATGGAATAAAGAGGATTTTGAAAAGTTAAAATATTCTCAAACAGCTTGGTGTGAAGTGTATATAGTGTTTTCTGTTTCGTCAATAATCATGGGATCTTTTGAAACATTTCCAGAAAGCAATGTATACCTGGAAAGAATGCAAACTGCATATTAAACTTTCAGTCATGTTCAACAAGTTGACAGAATGAGCCATGAAAAATAGCAGAGATGGATATGAGAAAAGTAAATTGCACATCACATCATAGTGTTATAAGACCTTGCCTCCTTTTTTCCACTATTAAGTAATGGTACATAAATATGTCCTCTGTATAAGAAATGCTTAGTATATGGAATTATTCAGTATTGTTTTTGTGCTGGTGAAAATGAAGTGTTTTTTTATTTGTTTTTTTGTTTTAAACTGGCATGTTATCGCCTAGATTACGAGTTTTGCGGTAAGGTAAAAAAGCAGCGTTAACAGGTCCTAACGCTGCTTTTTTACGCCCACTGCTATTACGAGTCTTGCAGGTATAGGTGTACCGCACACTTTTTTGGCCTTACTGCAAACCTACTTACGTAAATTTCGTTAAGCCTTTTTAATATGGAACTTCTATAGCGCTGGTATTACGAGTTTGTCCTGGGAGGCCAAAAAGTGAGCGGTACAGCCTCTACTGACAAGATTCCTAACGCATTTTAAAGTCAGTAGTTATGAGTTTTACACTACAAAGATGTAGCATAAAACTCATAACTAAAGTGCTACAAAGTACACTAACACCCATAAACTACCTATTAACCCCTAAACCGAGGCCCTCCCGCATCGCAAACACTATAATAACATTTTTAACCCCTAATCTGCCGCTCTGGACATCGCCGCCACTATAATAAATATATTAACCCCTAAACCGCTGCACTCCCGTCTCGCAAACACTAGTTAAATATTATTAACCCCTAATCTGCTGCCCCCAACATCGCCGCCACCTACATTATACTTATTAACTCCTAATCTTCCGCTCCGGACATCGCCGCCACCTACATTATATTTATTAACCCCTAATCTGCTGCCCCCAACATTGCCGACACCAAATTACATTTATTAACCCCTAATCTGCCGTCCCCAATGTCGCCGCAACTATTCTAAATTTATTAACCCTTTAAACCTAAGTCTAACCCTAACACCTCCTAACTTAAATATAATTTAAATAAATCTAAATACAAATTACTATAATTCCCTAAATTATTCCTATTTAAAACTAAATACTTACCTATAAAATAAACCCTAAGATAGCTACAATATAACTAATAGTTACATTGTATCTAGCTTAGGGTTTATTTTTATTTTACAGGCAAGTTTGTATTTATTTTCACTAGGTAGAATAGTTACTAAATAGTTATTAACTATTTAATAACTACCTAGCTAAAATAAATACAATTAAATACATTCCCTACATTAAATACAATTAAATAAAATTAGCTAAATTACCACAAAAAAAACACTAAATTACAGAAAATAATAAACAAATTACAAGATCTTTAAACTAATTACACCTAATCTAATAGCCCTATCAAAATAAAAAAAAGCCCACCCAAAATTAAAAAAACCCTAGCCTAAACTAAACTACCAATAGCCCTTAAAAGGGCCTTTTTCTGGGCATTGCCACAAAGAAATCAGCTCTTTTACTTGTAAAAAAAATACAAACAACCCCCCCAACAGTAAAACCCACCACCCACACAACCAACCCCCCAAATAAAAGCCTAACTAAAAAAACCTAAGCTCCCCATAGCCCTGAAAAGGGAATTTGGATGGGCATTGCCCTTAAAAGGGCATTTAGCTCTATTGCTGCCCAAAGCCCTAACCTAAAAAATAAACCCACCCAATACACCCTTAAAAAATTCTAACACTAACCCCCGAAGATTCACTTACCGGGAGAAGTCTTCATCCAAGCGGCAAGATGTCCTCAATGAAGCCGGCAGAAGTGGTCCTCCAGACGGGCAGAAGTGGTCCTCCAGACGGGCAGAAGTCTTCTTCTAGACGGCATCTTCTATCTTCATCCTTCCGACGCAGAGCGGCTCCATCTTCAAGACATCCGGCGTGGAGCATCCTCTTCAATCGACGGCTTCTTTGGAATGAATGTTTCTTTAAGTGACGTCATCCAAGATGGCGTCCCTTAGATTCCGATTGGCTGATAGAATTCTATCAGCCAATCGGAATTAAGGTAGAAAATCTTAGGTTTAGGGGTTAATAAATTTAGAATAGTGGCGTCGACGTTGGGGATGGAAGATTAGGGGTTAATAAATGTAGGTAGGTTGCGGCGACATTAGGGGAGGGAGATTAGGGGTTAATAAATATAATGTAGGTGTCGGCGATGTTGGGGGCAGCAGATTAGGGATTAATAAGTATAATGTAGGTGGCGGCGATGTCCAGAGCGGCAGATTAGGGGTTAATAAGTATAATGCAGGTGTCGGCGATGTCGGGGTCGGCAGATTAGGGATTTAATAAGTGTAAGATTAGGGGTGTTTAGACTCGGGGTTCGTGTTAGGTGTAAACATAACTTTAGTTTCCCCATTGGAATCAATGGGGCTGCGTTACTGAGATTTACGCTGCTTTTTGGCAGGTGTTAGACTTTTTCTCAGCCGGCTCTCCCCTTTGATGTCTATGGGGAAATCGTGCACGAGCACGTACAACCAGCTCACCACTGACTTAAGCAGCGCTGGTATTGGAGTGCGGTATGGAGCTCAATTTTGCTCTACGCTCACTTCTTGTCTTTTAATGCCGGGTTTGTAAAAATCCGTAATACCAGCACTGCAGGTAAGTGAGCGGTGAGAAAAAACTGCACGTTAGCACTGCACCCCTCATAACACAAGACTCATAATCTACCTGTATTTTTGTTAATCACCAAACCGGGAGGTATATTGATATATGTATTATGTGTAAAATATGGTGAATTTTACAATTAGAAACCTATAGGTAGGTAAAGGTATATGGTAATGCAATAATTACATGCTCTCGTTTTTTTTAAAGCATGTACTTTCCGCATTACTGACCAGGGTCGGCTCCAGGACGAATGAAATGGGGGGGCATTTTTTTTCACGAGGGGGCACGCATTTAAAAAGCATGTATGAGAGTCAAAATAAGAGCAGACCTACTGTGGCAGTCCAGGGGTTACATTTATCAGATCTCTGGCTGTGCAGGAGTTAGATTTGTTTATATTTCTGGAAGTGCAGCGGTTACATGTGTCATATCTCAAGGAGTATAGGGGTTACATTTATAAGATGTCTGGCAGTGCCGCAGCAGTTACATTTACCAGATTTATGGCAGTGCAGGGGTTACATTTGTCATATCTCAGGAATGTCTCCCACATATGACACAGCCAGTGGACACTGTTTGCATGTGTAGCTCTACCAATGACCCTACTAATGATCAAATAAGCTTTTACGTGACAATAAGTTTGAGTGCCAAGCAGTACATTACTTGTACAGATATTATTAATGATATTTACCAGCACACACACAGTATATACAGTATGTATGTACACTCAAATTATATATATATACACACACACACATACATATACACACACACACACACACATACACACACACACACACATATATATATATATATATATACACACATACACAGTATATATATATATATATATATATATATACATTCTCACACACACACTGTGTATATATATATATATATATATATATATATATACACACAAACAATATATATACACACAGTGTGTGTATTGTGTGTATGTATGTATGTGTGTGTGTATATATATATATATATATATATATATATATATATATATATATATATATATATATATATATATATATATATATATAATAAAACAACCTTGGGGACAAATAGGAGATGTTTTGAAACATGTAAGTAATAAACATAGGGCTATTTCACTCATTGTCCTACAGCTACATTTGAAGTGTGTGTATTTGAGCACCTATAATCTGACACACATTTTACATTGATCACTGCAGATAAAGCAGGCACAATGCACACTTGTTTTGTGTGACCTGCAGTGGGGAAACCAAGGAATTCGAAATTTGTTTCTTTATCTGTGGCTGCCAGGATATAAAGCACAATAGGGAAGGGATACTACTCTCACACACACATTGGTTATACGGCTGTGTTTTCACAAAATTACTTCTGCCTTCCCTCTCACTGACTGTTAGCTTCTCCCAGCACTTCCTGCAGAGATCTGATGATGTCATCATCTCACTTCAGCTCTGTAGTAAGTGGGCTAGCAGGAGGAGGGGCATTGCAAGCCCTAGGTTAACTGTGAGAGCACCAGCAGGAAAATGCAACTTTATTTGTTATCTGGTTGTAAATAGAGGAGAGAAACGAGATTAGCTGGGCCCTCCAGTGGCGGATCTCCAGTGGCTGCAAATGGTTGATGCGACATTTGGGACTCTGGACGTTCCATCACTTTTAAAATTTAAAAAAAAAAAAATCACATATTTTGCCCTGTGGGGCGCAGCATTCCATTTGGGGGGGCATTACCCCCCAATGCCCCCCTTAGAGCTGACCCTGTTACTGACCCTGTAAGTCTATGGGCTTCATGCACTAAGCAGTGAAGGCTGCTTTGGAGCTTTGCAGTATGAACCTGCATGCAACAGGTTAAGAAGTGGTGATTATACCAAACATGTTTGTTCTGGGTGATTGACAGGTCCAGCTCTCGAGTGATTGGGCACACAAGATCAGGAGGCAGTGCTACACAAAGGAATCATTGTGTAATTATACTGCTATACATCCGCTGCCCACTCGCCGTGAAAATGGGTAGACATGTTTCCTACTTCAGAAACATGTATGCCTATTGTTTAGTATATTTGGCCCTATGTGCTTAAGACCCCCAAATGGGTTAAACACATAGTTAAAATAATTCTCTGGAGAACCGCTTGTCCACTCCCAAGCAGACATGGCCAGAGAACCAGTCAGCAGCAACCGCAGTCACATTACCCACCTGTTTGACACCTAGGTATCTCTGAAAAGGTATGACATGGTGTTCCCCTTCACAGCAAAGTTTTGCTTGACTTCTCGACAGTGAGGCAGCTCAACCCAGCGGTCTTCTTATTTTGCCTCCCTCTAAGTTCATTATGTATTTGCACTCGCCAGTTTACATCTTGTAAAATGTAAACTGGCGAGTGCAAATACATAATGAACTTATTGCATTGATATAAAAAGACATGCAGGTGAAATTAGAAGCAAATGCAAGGTAATACCATATTTTGCTTTGTATTTACTTTAAATAAAATTTAAAAAAAATGTAATCAGTGTTGGGTGCCTCCTGTCACATTTACTCTCTTCTCCCAGATTATGCATTCCAGAGAGCTTCAATACATTCTATGGTAGGCAGTTTGCCACTCACCAAAATTCCCAGGCTCTCTTTTTTAGAGAACTGAGTGTCAGTGTGATGACTTTAATTTGCCAGTAAACAGTAAAGAGAATTAAGCCCCTAGTTTATCTCCACATAACTTTGATGTCTTACACCAGCTTTTCTTCTGGGTTAGAATGGCTTAGAGCCAGGATGGCCAACTTCCTAACACATGGTGGCCGCAGGTCAGTATTTTACATAGTAACTAGACACGTGCACAGCGGAAAGATTTGTTTGGGACTGATTCAGATTTTTTAGAATTTCGTTTCGGATCGATATGAATTCGAATACATTTGAATGTATTCGTTTCTGATTCATTCGGAATCAAATAAATTTGGATGTATTCGTTTCAGATTCGATTTGTTCATTTCGGAAGTTCGGTATGTGTTATGTTGATTGAGATGGTTCCAAGTTACACAAACACAATTATTTCACTGTTCTATCTCACTAAATTAAATTTTTATACTAAATTGTGATTAGTCCATGGCCATTCGAATGTAACAAATAAATCCAAACTAATTTGGATTTATTCGTTAGAAATGCATTCAAATTAGTTTAGTTTCGTTGCTAGGGTAATTCAGAAATTTTAATCGATTCGAATCTCCGAATTTGGCGAATTTGGCCGAATTTCGATTTGGAACAAAACTAAACACACATGTCTAATAGTAACATAGTAGATGAGATTGAAAAAAAGACAGAAATCCTTTGAGTTCAACATATACAAATCTTAATATACTTACAAAAAAGCTCCAGTTGCGCTTAAATTAATCCCATTAAAAAGGAGTGTCTGCTCTTCTTGTTTCCCAGCCCCTTTCAATGGGTGTCCCAGCCTCACCTCATCAACGGTGCTAAACTGGGAGCTTCTAAGTAAGTTTTTAAAAGGTTTTATACTGGATTTTTAGATCAGTATCTGTGCATATTCTTCTTTATAGTAGTGTCTATTACATGCATTTATATGAAAATTGGTGTACACTGTCCCTTTAAAGTGACATAAAACCCAATTTTTTTCGTTTATGATTCAGATAGAGCAAGCAGTTTTAAACAATTTTACAATTTACTTCGTTCTCTTGGTATCCTTTGGTTGAAAACATACCTAGGTGGCTCAGGAGCAGCAATTCACTAATGGGAACTAGCTGCTGATTGGTGGCTGCACATATATGCATTTTGTCATTGGCTTACCTGATATGTTCAGCCAGCTCCCAGTAGTGCATTGCTGTGCTCCATTAAACAAAGGACATGAATAGAACAAAGCAAAGTTGATAATATAAGTAAATTATAAAAGTGTTTAAAACGGAATGCTCTATCAGAATCATGAATGAAAAACTATGGGTTTTATGTCCCTTTAAATGCAGTGAACACTCCTTTGTGAGACATAAAAATTGCCTTTAGATAATTCAAAAAGGGGGCTTCATAGTACCGGTGGGATTTCATATAGAATCTCCAAACCAAGATTAGATAATCTGACCCACTGTGTTTTCAGATCCAAAAGATTAATATATATATATATATATACACACACACTGCATATATATGTATAAAGTCTCCCTATGGCAAAAAGAGGAAACCAGACGTGGACTCCTTGCTCAGTGTGCTTAGAGGAATATGGCTACACCTCACTGACGAGGCCCAATGAAGGCTCAAATGATCGTCTGGGGTTGCTGTGTTCCTTGTTTAGAGAGGAATTGCCTGGTATTTCGGCACTGGACTGACTGTAATAGGCGGGATCAGACTGATATGCTACAGGAAAGTTCTACTCTGTGAAAAGCATTACTGGGCTAAAAGAAGCTGCACCCAGGTGGTAAATCGCCATAGAACAGGCTAACAAAAGTATTGCGCCAGTTGTTCGTTCCTGTGAGTGTGCTTCTCTCTGTGTGTATATATATATATATATATATATATATATATATATATATATATTCTTCAGTCGCTAAGAAACAAAACAAAACAAAAAAAGCAAGGGTGTATTGTAAACAATAAACCACAGGGAGTCAGTAAAAACAGCCATTACAAATTAGTTGTCAGCATGTATGCTATCTGTTTATTTTGACACAGACTACATATACATGTTGTGTAATTCTAGTTTGCTGACAGCAGAAGTTCAGATCTGCAATCTTATACTAACACATGATGCTTTCTTTTTAAAGGGATATTAAAGGGATAGTATAGACCAATTTTCATATAACTACATGTAAAAGACACTACTATAAAGAATATGCACAGATACTGATATAAAATCCAGTATAAAACCCTTTTAAAAACTTACTTAGACGCTCCCAGTTTAGCTCTGTTGATGAGGTAGTCTGGGATACCCAGTAAAAGGGGCTGGGAAAGCAGCAAGAGCAGACACTACCCCATCCCCCTTCTCTGCATATGAAAAGACAGATTAAAGACTCATGCTTGCTCCTGTTTATGTAAGTGCATGTGTACATCTCATCTGATACTTTGGGGGTTTGTTAGGAATCTGAAAATCCGCACAATATTATTAAAAAATAAGCAAAGCTATACATTGTTTCAAAAATACTCCCAGATGGGCTATAAAAATGGATCATCTACAAAACATTTATGCAAAGAAAAATCTAGTGTACAATATCCCTTTAAACAGTATGAGTTTGTAATATAAAATGTTTAATTGTGTATAGTTAAAAAACTTTGCAATATACTTTCATTATTTATTTTGTCCCATTTTCCCGTTATTTAACTCTAAAAATGTTTGGTGTCTATAAAGTAATTGATGCCTCCATGTTTAAACTTAAAGGACCACTAAATACAATATCCTATATTATAAAAGACAAGAGTTTGTCTGAAGCCGTCATGCGCAGTTCAGACAAACTCTTGCCGCTGATCGCACGCGCACCCTTGGCCAGCTGTTGATACTTCGCACGCGCGCACTCTCCCACCCACTTAGCATGTTTGTTAGCACTTTGACCCCCCTTGCTGCGCACGCACACTCACAAAACTGATTTGAGCAAGCGCACGCGCACGCGAACCCTAGCCGCCTATCACACCCTCGCACTAGCCGTTGACAACCCACTTAGCCTACTAGCCTATCACACAATGCACACGCGAACCCACGCGCACGCAACTAGCCTAGCCGCCTATCACACCCTCACAGGCTCGCACTAGCCGTTTACAACCCACTTAGCAAATAGCCGTTGAAAGCAGCTGATCAGAGACAGGGGAGAGGGAGAGAGGGAGACAGGGGAGAGGGAGACAGGGGAGAGGGAGACAGGGGAGAGGGAGAGACAGGGGAGAGGGAGAGAGAGACAGGGGAGAGGGAGACAGGGGAGAGGGTGAGAGAGACAGGGGAGAGGGAGACAGGGGAGAGGGAGACAGGGGAGAGGGAGACAGGGGAGAGGGAGACAGGGGAGAGGGAGACAGGGAGAGAGGGGAGAGGGGGAGAGGGAGACAGGGAGACAGGGGAGAGGGAGACAGGGGAGAGGGAGACAGGGGAGAGGGAGACAGGGGAGAGGGAGACAGGGGAGAGGGAGAGAGGGAGACAGGGGAGAGGGAGACAGGGGAGAGGGAGACAGGGGAGAGGGAGACAGGGGAGAGGGTGAGAGGGGAGAGGGAGACAGGGGAGAGGGAGACAGGGGAGAGGGAGACAGGGGAGAGGGAGAGAGAGACAGGGGAGAGGGAGACAGGGGAGAGTGTGAGAGAGACAGGGGAGAGGGAGACAGGGGAGAGGGAGACAGGGGAGAGGGAGACAGGGGAGAGGGAGAGAGGGAGACAGGGGAGAGGGAGACAGGGGAGAGGGAGACAGGGGAGAGGGAGACAGGGGAGAGGGAGACAGGGAGAGAGGGAGACAGGGGAGAGGGAGACAGGGGAGAGGGAGACAGGGGAGAGGGAGACAGGGGAGAGGGAGAGAGGGGAGAGGGAGAGAGGGGAGAGGGAGACAGGGGAGAGGGAGACAGGGGAGAGGGAGACAGGGGAGAGGGTGAGAGAGACAGGGGAGAGGGAGACAGGGGAGAGGGAGAGAGAGACAGGGGAGAGGGAGACAGGGGAGAGGGTGAGAGAGACAGGGGAGAGGGAGACAGGGGAGAGGGTGAGAGAGACAGGGGAGAGGGAGACAGGGGAGAGGGTGAGAGAGACAGGGGGGGAGAGAGAGAGACAGGGGGGGAGAGAGAGAGACAGGGGGGGAGAGAGAGAGAGGGGAGAGAGAGAGACAGACAGGGGAGAGAGAGAGAGACAGGGGGAGGAGAGAGAGGCAGGGGAGTGAGAGAGAGACAGGGGAGTGAGAGTGAGAGTGAGACAGGGGAGTGAGAGTGAGAGAGACAGGGGGGATAGAGTGAGAGAGACAGGGGGGAGAGAGTGAGAGAGACAGGGGGAGAAAGAGGGGAGAGAGAGAGATAGGGCACAGAGAGAGAGAGAATATAAAAATAAACCACACGGCCCGTGTGAACGGGCTTTAGGACTTGTAATTTAATAATTGACAATACACAATACAAAAACAATGCAATGGCACTTACTTTGAATTTGAAATGAGTAGTATATTGACTATTTTCTTGCAAATTTTAAAATGAATCCAATTTGCCCTTCCCCGGTATCAAGTGACAGCCATCAGCCAATCACAAATGTTTATACTGTACGTATATACTGTGCACTTTTACACATGCTCACTAGTAGCTAGACCCTCAGATAGTGTGCATATAAAAATAATGTGCACATTTTTTTAATGGAAGTATATTGTAAAGTTTTTTTTTAAATTGTATGCTTTATCTGAATCATGAAACTTTAATTTTGCTTTAAAGGAACATTATACACTCATTTTTTTCTTTGCATAAATGTTTTGCAGATGATCTATTTATATAGCCCATAAGCTTTTTTTGTTTTTTTTAAAATTATAGTTTTGCTTATTTTTAAATAACATGGCTCTGATTTTCAGACTCCTAACTAACCTCCAAAGTTTTAGGAGAATACCGACAGATACCTACTCCAGCTTGCTCCTGTTTGTGTAAAGGGTCTTTTCATATGCAAATGAAGGGGGAGGGGGGAGTGTCTTATTTGTCACTTGCAATGGGCTTTCCAACTGCCTTTTCAACAGAGCTAAACTGAGAGCTTCTAAGTAAGTTTTTAAACAGTTTTATACTGGATTTTTATATCAGTATCTGTGCATCTTATTTTTTATAGTAGTGTCTATTACATACCGTTATGTGAAAATTGGTGTATACTGTCCCTTTAAGTGGCCCTTCCCCTCATCTGTCTTTCCTGCTGATGACAATTAAGGATAGATACAAAAACAGGCAATAAAAGAGACTGACCAAACAAACTGTGTGGAACATAGAAATATCTTAAAAGATTTCCACATAGAGCAAAAAGATTTGCTCAGAGTCAAATACTTAATAAAAACTAAACTTTTGCACTTTAATTTTCAATATTTAAACAACTAACATAGTTGAGAAAAATACAGCTACATATTATTCTAAGGCTAATCTTTGCTTTGAATACATCAGTATGTCTAGCATGTATTTACTGTTTAATATAATTTTAACGAGAACAGCAGAATGATGTGATAGGTTGCAACAAGCCAGTTTAAGAAAAAAGTGCCCTAGAGTCACAATAGATGCAGTTTAGTCTTGTTGACTCAGCTATATAGTCATAGTCATAGTATGCAGCTGTAATATATATATATATATATATATATATATATATATATATATATATATATATATATTTAAAGTTATGGAAAAACAGAAAGGATAATGTATCTTTCTAAGATATTGAGCATTTGCTTTATCATTTATTGCTATTGAATGACTTCTCTAAATTTGTTGTACTATTTATGAGTTTGTTGTTTGTTGATAATTTGAATAAAACCATAAAATATTTGATATACAATTTAATTTTGCTACTAATATTGATTGCAGATCCATAAACAAATTTGTTATGGTGAGTAAAATTGTGAGACAAAGCCACTACAATTAAATGGTCATTAAATACTTTGGCCCATATTTATCAAGCTCCGTACGGAGCTTGAAGGGCTGTGTTTCTGGCGAGTCTTCTAAAGACCGCTGCTCCATAACCCTGTCCGCCTGCTCTGAGCAGGCATACAGGAATCGCTGGAAATTAACCCGATCGAATACGATCGGGTTGATTGACACCTCCCTGCTGGCGATTGGCCGCGAGTCAGCAGGGGGCGGCGTTGCACCAGTAGCTCTTGTGAGCTGCTGGTGCAATGTTAAATGAGGAGAGCGTATTGCTCTCCACATTTAGCGAGGTCTTGCGGACCTATGATAAATAGGGGCCTTTGAGATGGTAATATAAAATGATAAATCGTATGTGTAAAAAAACTCTGCAACATATGTTGATTATTTATTTTGTTTTCTTTTCCTGTAATTCCATTCTGAAATTGTGAGCTTTTCAGTTCCTGTTAGTAATGAAAGTGCAGAACACTGTTATATTCCACACAGCCATTGGCTGCACACTCTAGTGACCTATTTATAACTGTCCCTAATTGGCCACAGCAGAGAAGGTAACCTAAGTTACAACATGGCAGCTGCCATTGTTTTATAGACACTAAAACTTTACACTTATTTTGTCAATATTTAAACACCTAATGAAACTTTTAAAAATACATCTACATGTTATTCTCAGACTAATCTTTTCTTTGAATGCATTAGTATATCTAGCATTTATTTAGTATTTAATGTCCTTTTAAGTGTTAGTAAAATAATTAGATCTGGAGTATGTTTGCTTTACCAGGAATATGTGTTTCCACTTAGTTCCTTGACTTATTGCAGTTAAAGATTTCTTTATGAGTATAGTTACAATCCCTGAATTTTTAGCTAGCCCTTTATTTTATGCTTCAGAAATTCTATTAAAGGGATATGACACATGTTTCTTTCATGATTCTGATAGAGAATAAGATTTTAAACAACTTTCCAATTTAGTTCTATTATTTAATTTGCTTCATTGTCTTGGTATCCTTTGTTGAAGAAGCAGTAATGTACTGCTGGGAGCTAGCTGAATGCACTGGGTGAGTCAATAAGATGAAAAGCTTTGTGAAAAGCACAACTGGGCTAAAAGAGGCTGCTCCTAGGTGGTAACTCGCCACAGAACAAGCTACTGAGCTGTTGTTCGTTCCTGGTAGAGCGCTTCTCTCTTTGTATGCAAATTATTATTAACCCTGGGGAGGTCTCCCTAAGGGCGCTGGGGGAAACCAGATGTGGACTCCTTGCCCAGTGTGCTTAGAGGAATCTGGCTGCACCTCATTGACGAGGCCCACAGAAGGCAGAAACAATCGTCTGGGGTTGTCATGTTCCTTGTTCAAAGGAAAATAGCCTGGTATTTTGGGGCTGGACTGACCTTACTTAGCGGGATCAGATTGATATACTTCAGAAAAGTTTTCCTTTGTGAAAAGCACAACTGGGCTAAAAGAGCTAAAAGCACAACTGGGCTCCTAGGTGGTAACTCGCCACAGAACAAGCTACTGAGCTGTTGTTCGTTCCTGGTAGAGCACTTCTCTCTTTGTATGCAAATTATTATGATCCTGGGGAGGTCTCCCTAATGGTGATAGGGGAAACCAGACGTGGACTCCCTGCCCAGTGAAGCTTAGAGGAATATGACTGCCCCTCACTGACGAGGCCCACTAAAGGCTGAAACGATCGTCTGGGGCTGTCATGTTCCTTGTTCAAAAGAAAATTGCCTGGTATTTCGAGGCTGGACTGACCTTACTTTGCGGGATGAGACTGATATACTTCAGGAAAGTTTTCCTTTGTGGAAAGCACAACTGGGCTAAAAGAGGCTGCTCCTAGGTGGTAACTCGCCACAGAAAAAGCTACTGAGCTATTGTTCGTTCCTGGTAGAGCGCTTCTCTCTTTGTATGAACCATATATGTGCACCCACCAATCAACAGCTCCTGAGTCCATCTAGTTATCATTTTCAACCCAGAAAACCAAGAGAACAAAACAAATTAGATAATAGAAGTAAATTGGAAAGTTGCTTAAAATTACATACTCTATTTGAATCAAGAAAAAAAAAAAAGATTTGGGTTTCATGTCCCTTTAAAGGCAGGGTAGGAAGTTCAATGCCAGAAAGCTCACTCATGGAACTTTATGGAACTCTTAACAGGACAGTAAACTTCTTGAAATTACAACCCATCTCTGCAGCATTCCATTAGGTTAACATATCAGCAGAGTCTGAATATTTTTAGAACAGATTAATACCTTTTTTTCCTGCAATAGTTTTTCAATATTCAAACTACACCCTTATTTGGAGTAGGCTAATCTGGACTTCACTCTGGAGAGAACAGGGCTTGCCACTGTAATTGTGTTAACAAAATCTCAATTTCTAGTCTTAAGCAGAAATAATAAGATAACAAACTGTAAACTACGGATGGACAAGTGGGAAGGTTAGGTGTGAAGCCTGCAATGTGCAGTTTTAAGTACTGCAGTTCTACAATTTTCAGAATTTAATTACAGGAAAAAGGGGCAAAATAAATAATGAACATATACTGCAGAGTATATTTAATTTATTATATTACACACACACTCAGAAACACATACACACCCACACACACACACACACATATATATATATATATACAGTATATATATATATATATATATATATATATATATATACTATACATACACATACATACATATATTACAATCTTACGCCTAGATTTAGAGTTCTGCGGCCAAAGGGGTGCGTTAGCTACGCGTGCTTTTTTTCCCCCGCACCTTTTAAATACCGCTGGTATTTAGAGTTCACAGAATGGCTGGGTTTTCAGTGGGTTAGGCTCCAAAAAGGGAGCGTAGAGCATAATTTAACGCCACTGCAACTCTAGATACCAGCGGTGCTTACGGACGCGGCCAGCTTCAAAAACGTGCTCGTGCACGATTCCCCCATAGAAAACAATGGGGCTGTTTGAGCTGAAAAAAAACCTAACACCTGCAAAAAAGCCGCGTTCAGCTCCTAACGCAGCCCCATTGTTTGCTATGGGGAAACACTTCCTACGTCTGCACCTAACACTCTAACATGTACCCTGAGTCTAAACACCCCTAACCTTACACTTATTAACCCCTATTCTGCTGCTCCCGCTATCGCTGACCCCTGCATATTATTATTAACCCCTAATCTGCCGCTCCGTACACCACCGCCACCTACATTATAGCTATGTACCCCTAATCTGCTGCCCCTAACACCGCCGACCCCTATATTATATTTATTAACCCCTAATCTGCCCCCCTCAACGTCGCCTCCACCTGCCTACACTTATTAACCCCTAATCTGCCGAGCGGACCGCACCGCTCCTATAATAAAGTTATTAACCCTTAATCCGCCTCACTCCCGCCTCAATAACCCTATAATAAATAGTATTAACCCCTAATCTGCCCTCCCTAACATCGCCGACACCTAACTTCAATTATTGACCCCTAATCTGCCGACCGAATCTCGCCGCTACTGTAATAAATGGATTAACCCCTAAAGCTAAGTCTAACCCTAACACTAACACACCCCTAAATTAAATACAATTTAAATCTAACGAAATAAATTAACTCTTATTAAATAAATTATTCCTATTTAAAGCTAAATACTTACCTGTAAAATAAACCCTAATATAGCTACAATATAAATTATAATTATATTATAGCTATTTTAGGATGTATATTTATTTTACAGGTAACTTTGTATTTATTTTAACCAGGTACAATAGCTATTAAATAGTTAAGAACTATTTAATAGCTAAAATAGTTAAAATAATTACAAAATTACATGTAAAATAAATCCTAACCTAAGTTACAATTAAACCTAACACTACACTATCAATAAATTAATTAAATAAAATACCTACAATTACCTACAATTAAACCTAACACTACACTATCAATAAATTAATTAAATACAATATCTACAAATAAATACAATTAAACCTAACACTACACTATCAATAAATTAATTAAATACAATATCTACAAATAAATACAATGAAATAAACTAACTAAAGTACAAAAAATAAAAAAGAACTAAGTTACAAAAAATAAAAAAATATTTACAAACATCAGAAAAATATTACAACAATTTTAAACTAATTACACCTACTCTAAGCCCCCTAATAAAATAACAAAGCCCCCCAAAATAAAAAAATGCCCTACCCTATTCTAAATTAAAAAAGTTCAAAGCTCTTTTACCTTACCAGCCCTGAACAGGGCCCTTTGCGGGGCATGCCCCAAAGAATTCAGCTCTTTTGCCTGTAAAAAAAACACATACAATACCCCCCCCAACATTACAACCCACCACCCACATACCCCTAATCTAACCCAAACCCCCCTTAAATAAACCTAACACTAAGCCCCTGAAAATCTTCCTACCTTATCTTCACCATACCAGGTTCACCGATCCGTCCTCGGAAGTCTTGATCCAAGCCTCGGAAGTGTTGATCCAAGCCCAAGCGGGGGGCTGAAGAGTGACGTCCATCCTCGGGCTGAAGTCTGGATCCAAGCGGCGGCTGAAGAAATCCATCATCGGGCTGAAGTCGGAAGTCCATCATCGGGATGAAGTCTTCTATCAAGCAGCATCTTCAATCTTCTTTCTTCCGGAGAGGAGCGGAGCCATCTTGTTCCCAGCCGACGCGGATCCATCCTCTTCTAACGACGCCTACTAGCCGAATGACGGTTCCTTTAAATGACGTCATCCAAGATGGCGTCTGTCGAATTCCGATTGGCTGATAGGATTCTATCAGCCAATCGGAATTAAGGTTGGAATCAGCCAATCAGATTGAGCTCGCATTCTATTGGCTGATCGGAACAGCCAATAGAATGCGAGCTCAATCTGATTGGCTGATCGGATCAGCCAATCGGATTGAACTTGAATCTGATTGGCTGATTCCATCAGCCAATCAGAATTTTCCTACCTTAATTCTGATTGGCTGATAGAATCCTATCAGCCAATCGGAATTCGACGGACGCCATCTTGGATGACATCATTTAAAGGAACCGTCATTCGGCTAGTAGGCGTCGTTAGAAGAGGATGGATCCGCGTCGGCTGGGAACAAGATGGCTCCGCTCCGGAAGAAAGAAGATTGAAGATGCTGCTTGATAGAAGACTTCATCCCGATGATGGACTTCCGACTTCAGCCCGATGATGGATTTCTTCAGCCGCCGCTTGGATCCAGACTTCAGCCCGAGGATGGACGTCACTCTTCAGCCCCCCGCTTGGGCTTGGATCAACACTTCCGAGGCTTGGATCAAGACTTCCGAGGACGGATCGGTGAACCTGGTATGGTGAAGATAAGGTAGGAAGATCTTCAGGGGCTTAGTGTTAGGTTTATTTAAGGGGGGTTTGGGTTAGATTAGGGGTATGTGGGTGGTGGGTTGTAATGTTGGGGGGGTATTGTATGTGTTTTTTTTACAGGCAAAATAGCTGAATTCTTTGGGGCATGCCCCGCAAAGGGCCCTGTTCAGGGCTGGTAAGGTAAAAGAGCTTTGAACTTTTTTAATTTAGAATAGGGTAGGGCATTTTTTTATTTTGGGGGGCTTTGTTATTTTATTAGGGGGCTTAGAGTAGGTGTAATTAGTTTAAAATTGTTGTAATATTTTTCTGATGTTTGTAAATATTTTTTTACTTTTTGTAACTTAGTTCTTTTTTATTTTTTGTACTTTAGTTAGTTTATTTCATTGTATTTATTTGTAGATATTGTATTTAATTAATTTATTGATAGTGTAGTGTTAGGTTTAATTGTATTTATTTGTAGATATTGTATTTAATTAATTTATTGATAGTGTAGTGTTAGGTTTAATTGTAGGTAATTGTAGGTATTTTATTTAATTAATTTATTGATAGTGTAGTGTTAGGTTTAATTGTAACTTAGGTTAGGATTTATTTTACAGGTCATTTTGTAATTATTTTAACTATTTTAGCTATTAAATAGTTCTTAACTATTTAATAGCTATTGTACCTGGTTAAAATAAATACAAAGTTACCTGTAAAATAAATATAAATCCTAAAAGAGCTATAATATAATTATAATTTATATTGTAGCTATATTAGGGTTTATTTTACAGGTAAGTATTTAGCTTTAAATAGGAATAATTTATTTAATAAGAGTTAATTTATTTCGTTATATTTAAATTATATTTAATTTAGGGGGGTGTTAGTGTTAGGGTTAGACTTAGCTTTAGGGGTTAATCCATTTATTACAGTAGCGGCGAGATTCGGTCGGCAGATTAGGGGTTAATAATTGAAGTTAGGTGTCGGCGATGTTAGGGAGGGCAGATTAGGGGTTAATACTATTTATTATAGGATTATTGAGGCGGGAGTGAGGCGAATTAGGGGTTAATAAGTGTAGGCAGGTGGAGGCGACGTTGAGGGGGGCAGATTAGAGGTTAATAAATATAATATAGGGGTCGGCGGTGTTAGGGGCAGCAGATTAGGGGTACATAGCTATAATGTAGGTGGCGGTGGTGTACGGAGCGGCAGATTAGGGGTTAATAATAATATGCAGGGGTCAGCGATAGCGGGGCGGCAGATTAGGGGTTAATAAATATAATATAGGGGTCGGCGGTGTTAGGGGCAGCAGATTAGGGGTACATAGGGATAACGTAGTTGGCGGCAGTGTACGGAGCGGAAGATTAGGGGTTAAAAATTAAAAAATAGTGGCGGCGATGTGGGGGGACCTCGGTTTAGGGGTACATAGGTAGTTTATGGGTGTTAGTGTACTTTAGAGCACAGTAGTTAAGAGCTTTATAAACCGGCGTTAGCCCAGAAAGCTCTTAACTACTGACTTTTTTCTGCGGCTGGAGTTTTGTCGTTAGATTTCTAACGCTCACTTCAGCCACGACTCTAAATACCAGCGTTAGAAAGATCCCATTGAAAAGATAGGATACGCAATTGACGTAAGGGGATCTGCGGTATGGAAAAGTCGCGGCTGGAAAGTGAGAGTTAGGCCCTTTAATGACTGGCTCCAAATACCAGCGGTAGCCCAAAACCAGCATTAGGAGCCTCTAACGCTGGTTTTGACGGCTACCGCCCAACTCTAAATCTAGGCCTTAGTGTTTTCTATCTATTTATGTGAGGTTGACTTCTGGTTCCCTGGTTAGAACCAGTCCCAATTTAGCTCAGAATCAGTAGACTAAATAATGAAACACTTAGAACAGCACTGTAATATGTTTGATACAAATTTTCCCATAGAGCCATTTTTTTCATGATTTGAAAATCAAACATTAAAGGGTATATAAAATTAATATTTTTTATTAAGCTCATATAAAATAAATACAACACAGTTGTTTGTCATATAGTGCTTACTTATCATTTTGTCTACTGCACTCTGTCTATGTTCTGGTTACACAATAAATATAATAGGTTTTGATCTACTCAAAGTATATTATGTTCTGTGCAAATAATATTATGTTCCCCATAGCAGAAAATATCTTGTTCTTTTTTTAATGTACTTGTATTGGGTTTGAACAATTTTATTAGAAGCTGCAATGACATCTGCTGGTGGAATGTAGGTTCTACTGAAACGTTGTAGAAAATATAAGGTTGAAATTAGACTTGTGCAGCACTTATTTGTATGTTTCAAACAAATCATTCATAACAAATATTCTGAAAAATTAGTTTTCCAGAATAATTTTGCACTGCACTATTTGGCATTCAGTTAGTTTAAAATGAATCGAATACATAGGGGCCCGATTTACCAATGTCTGGCGGACATGATATGCTGTAGCGTATTATGTCCGCCAGACATCGCTGAATGCTGACAGCGTATGTTCTGGCGAACTGCTTGTGCAATGCCGCCCCCTGCAGATTTGCGGCTAATCTGCCGCTAGCAAGGGGTATCAATCAACCTAATCGTATAGGATCAGGCGGATTGATGTCCGCAGTCTCAGAGGAAGCGGACTAGTTAAGAAGCAGCAGTCTTAAGGCCATTCGGCCCTTGCTAAATCGGACCCTAAATATTCATTAACATTTACATTTGTTTTCGTTAAAATTAATTTAAATGTTCTTACTCCTGTCACCTTAACACTTTATCCCTTTAGCACTCTGGGGTGCCGCACTACGCCTTTTGTTCTTTATAGGCTCCAGGGCTGCGCTAATGCTCATATTAGCACCGCTTCCCAGCACGCTACAGGTACATTCGTGCGGCAGATCCCTTCTCCTTTAACGCAGACGGGGGCACTAATCAGACCATTTTCAGAGTCTAGAGCCTAATTCTACTATTAGCGCGGCCCTGGGCTCTGTAAAGAAGGTTGGATAAGCACAACATACCTGCGCTAATGAACCTGTAATACACTGAGGAGTTGCAAGCGGCCCTGGAGTCTAAAAAAAAGAGGATTAATGCGACTCCCCAGTGTGTTACACGTAAGTAATACACCTAATTTAAAGTGAAGGTCCATTTTGATGAATTAGTGCCCGGTTTTTAATAAACCTATTAAAAACAAGGGCACTTTAATTCATCAAAATTGAAATTTCACTGTTTTCTTCAAAAACGTACCTTTTAATCCTGAATGCTCCAGCGATTCCCCGGCTGTCAGAAGCCTCTGCAGACGTCAGAAATGACGAAATGACGAATCAGGCTTTCTCCAATCACAGCTTCCCCCCCGGGGGAATCTTGGCCTGATGCAATGCTGTGATTAGAGGAAGCCGGATTCGTAATTTTGGACCCGCGAAGACGGCTTGCGACGGGCGGAGGAAGTGCTGGAGCGGCTGCTAGGATTAAAAGGTAAGTTTTTGAAGAAAACAGTGAAATGTCAATTTTGATGAATTAAAGTGCCCTTGTTTTAATAGGTTTATTAAAAACCGGGCACTAATTCATCAAAATGGACCTTCACTTTAAAGAATAACAAATCTATTCATGAATTATATTTGTTATTCTTTAAATTAGTGTATGAATTTGGATATTTGTTTTGTTAAAACAAACTAAATATCCACATTTTCATTACAAATTTACATTCATAGCTAAACAAATGCACATCCCTAGTTGAAATAATGTGATTTTAGCAACTGAGCTACACAAGAGAAGACATAACTACCCCTTACTTGAAAGCAGCCATCTACATTGAAAAAAGATACCCTAAATATGCCTTGAGGAAGTATATAGATTAAAAAAACGGATTTGCACTTATATTAAAGGGACACTAAACCCAATTTTTTTCTTTCATGATTCAGATAGAGAATACAATTTTAAACAACTTTCCAATTTACTTCTATTATCTAATTTGCTTCATTTTTTAGATATCCTTTGTTGAAGAAAGAGCAATCACACGAGGCAGCTATATGCAGCAACCAGTCAGCAGCTCCTGAGCCTATCTAGATATGCTTTTCAGCTAAGAATATCAAGAGAATGAAGCAAATTAGATAATAGAAGTAAATTAGAAAGTTGTTTAAAACTGCATGCTCTTTCTAAATCATGAAAGAAAAAAATTTGAGTTTCATGTCCCTTTAAGGGTGAAAGATAATAAGATATCCAATAATAAAATTAAAGACACACCACAGTACAAAGCAGAATTGAATTTGTTCAATCATTCCAACTATAAATGCTATAAATTTAAAATTAAACATATAAATAATTGTATATATTGTCCCCAAAGATTTTTAAAGGGATATGAAACCCCAACATTTTCTTTTGAGAGTCAGACAGAACATACTATTTTTAAAAAAGTTTCCAATTTACTTCTATTATCAAATTGACTTTGTTCCCATGATATTCTTTGTTGAATTGATACCTAGGTAGGCATCTGGAGCACTATAAGGCAGGAAATAGTGCTGCCATATAGTGCTCTTGTAAATAGATACATTCTTCCAAAACTGCTGCTATATAGTGCTCCAGAAAAAGGGCCGGCTCCTTAGCATTACATCCCTGCTTTTCAACAAAATATACCTGGAGAACAAAAAAATGATAATAGAAGTACATTAGAAATGTGTTATTATTCACATGCTCAATCTTAATCATGAAAGAAAATTTTGGAATTTCATAAGCAACTGGTCTGCAGTTCTTTGTGTCAATTTCCTGTTTTACAAAATGGTTAGATTATTTCACCAATTCTGCTATTTGCTTTTAATACTTTGAGATTGTAATATAAAATGTTTAGTTATGCATAATTTATGTAGCTTTCTTTTGCTGTAAACTACCTAGGTTTAGTTTAAAAATTGTGTTGTCCCAAAAAAAGTTAATTCTGTTATCTAGGTTTCCTTCAAAATACTCTATATTGTTTAAACCAGCTACAAACTAGACAGTGATTACTTAGATTAGCAGTCAAATTCATAAACTGGTAAAAAATAATTGTCCATAATTAAGGTCATAAAAATACATAATCCTCCTGTTTTTTCCTCAATAACAGAACTAGTTTGTAACCCAAAGCAGGGATAGGCAAGGTGTCCGTACACGGACACTGGTGTCCCTGACTAGCCCTTGCAGTGTCCGCCACAGCCTTAGTATATCTTTTCTTTCTGATTAAATAATAGGAATTAAAAAAAAAATATGTAGTGTGAATAAAGGTAGTGGCTTGTCAAGAGACTGCTAGCGATATTGGGTGATAAGTTATGGAATAAATAAAGCTTGAGTGAAATACTGGATGTGTATCTGCATAATAACACAGTAGTGACACTGGCACATGCGTATAGCCAGACAAGGGCTGCAGTATAATAACACCCAGCACTATATAATGATTAATGACACAGTAGTGACACTGGCTCATGGGTATAGCCAGAGGAGGGCTGGTTATAGGATCAGTGGTATCTGCATCAGTATAATAACACCCAGCACTATACAAAGACACAGTAGTGACACTGGCACATGGGTATAGCCAGAGGAGGGCTGGTTATAGGATCAGTGGTATCTGCATCAGTATAATAACACCCAGCACTATATAATGACACAGTAGTGACACTGGCTCATGGGTATAGTCAGAGGAGGGCTGGTTATAGGATCAGTGGTATCTGCATCAGTATAATAACACCCAGCACTATACAAAGACTCAGTAGTGACACTGGCACATGGGTATAGCCAGAGGAGGGCTGGTTATAGGATCAGTGGTATCTGTATCAGTATAATAACACCCAGCACTATACAAAGACACAGTAGTGACACTGGCACATGGGTATAGTCAGAGGAGGGCTGGTTATAGAATCAGTGGTATCTGCATCAGTATAATAACACCCAGCACTATACAAAGACTCAGTAGTGACACTGGCACATGGGTATAGCCAGAGGAGGGCTGGTTATAGGATCAGTGGTATCTGTATCAGTATAATAACACCCAGCACTATATAATTACACAGTAGTGACACTGGCACATGGGTATAGCCAGAGGAGGGCTGGTTATAAGATTAGTGGTATCTGCATCAGTATAATAACACCCAGCACTATACAAAGACACAGTAGTGACACTGGCACATGGGTATAGCCAGAGGAGGCCTGGTTATAGAATCAGTGGTATCTGAATCAGTATAATAACATCCAGCACTATATAATGACACAGTAGTGACACTGGCTCATGGGTATAGTCAGAGGAGGGCTGGTTATAGGATCAGTGGTATCTGCATCAGTATAATAACACCCAGCACTATATAAAGACACAGTAGTGACACTGTGACACTGGCACATGGGTATAGCCAGAGGAGTGCTGGTTATAGGATCAGTGGTATCTGCATCAGTATAATAACACCCAGCACTATATAATGACACAGTAGTGATACAGGCACATGGGTATAGCCAGAGGAGGGCTGGTTATAGGATCAGTGGTATCTGCATCAGTATAATAACACCAAGCACTATAAAATAATGTTTTTAATTTCAAATGTACCTTGGTGTCCTTCACTAAGGTCTGTACTTTGGAAAATGTCCGCCACAGCCTTTGTCTCTGCCTATCCCTGCCCAAAGAAATCATTGAAAATCAGTTACCATCCCTACAAATATGGAGTGGGTAGCTCCAATGGAGAAGTTTCATTACCTCAGAACAGGCAATTGGAACAACACCTGAATATGGCTGAGAAGTGGAATATTTTCCTTTCACAAGATAATAATACCTAGATGTAAAAGGACCACTAAAGTCAAAATTAAAGTTTCATGATTCAGATTATTATTAATCTTATTCTTTATTTATAAAGTGCCACTGGGGGGGAGAATTATCAGATGTCAGAGTTGTAGCTGTTCATGTCTGCCCGACATTGCTAAATGCCGACAGCATACACTGTCGGCATTTAACATTTAACATTGCACTAGCATTTCTGCTTCTTAACTTATGTCGTGAGTGAGCTCATCTCAGGTGCAGTAATAAAGAGGTCCAGACCAGGGGCGCCATCAAATATACGGCACAGGTTTCGGTGCAAGCGTGGGAATCTGCGCCGCCCGTAATTTCACCTCGCACATCGGGGTATTACATATACTGCGCCGTTAGATGCTAAACTGGCGTAAGTAGGACAAACTGGCGATCTTCTGAAATGTGCGCAAATACACATTTTAGTCGTCGCAAGTAACTTACGCCAGTATTTTCTCCACGGAAAGTGTTAATAAAGAGTAGTTTTATGCAAATTAGGCTAACACTCGTAAAAATGAACCGCGATATCAAATATAAATGCGATTGTTCTTTGAGCTACAGCACACTACACTGGAGTGGAGGATTAGTCAGAGTAGAGAGAGAGGCGCAGAGGAGTTAGTTAGGTAGCATTGTTGTTTGATTAAGCTTGTACACTTACACATATTTTTACATATTGCACACATTTTGCATATATACATATACAAAATACACCACACTTTTTTTTCTAACACCTCACACATTTTATGTTAATTTTACAGTGTGATAGGCTGAGTGTTTGGTTGTGATTGTGTGTGATTGAACTGGGAGTGAGTGTGAGTGTGTGTAGTGTGATTTAGTGTGAGGATGGCAGGGAGAGGAGTATTGGAGAGGACATGAGGAGCAGTGGGGTCCCTGTCAGGGAGTTAAGTTGCTTTTTTAGTCAATGCAAGGGTTCCTGCGCCTGCAATTTGTGGCGCGATAAGAATGGAGTAGATTCTCTGAATTCTGCGCGCGTAAGTCCTTATGCTGTATATTGGATACCAAATTGCGCGTCTCTGTTCTATGTTAGTCTATGGTTAATAAAAATACATCCGAAGGGTGAAATATACGCGCATAACTTGTATGCTACGCCGTATATGTAATACCAAAATCACGTAAAATCTGGCGGCGGAGGATTTTGCGGGCGACGCTGCATATGTAATGGAGGCCCAGATATTTATCAAACAAGGGCTCACCTCAGGAGAGGTAATCTTTATTACACTGTTGCAACAGTGTCCCAGCACAAAACACAGCAACGCAAGACTAAGACATTTTCATATACATGCATTTTTATACTATTACAGTTCCTTACAAAACAGAGAGCTAATTGGCTGATAATAATTGGCCAATAAATCTCACGTGATTAGTGGTTGCTTAAAAAGAAAAAAACAGGTTCTCTATGTTAGAATTAGTAAGATATGCTTTCTTGGAATTTGGCCAGAGGCTAATTGGGTTGGAAAAAATAATACTAGACAAAGAGGCCTTGATTTTAAGACATTTAGAAAACAATCTATGAAAAAAAACAAAAACAAAGTTATATGTATGTGTAACTTATTAGGTTAAAAGCAAGTTGTTAGAAAAATGCAGATACGTAGCTTATTAGGTTATAAGTGAATTGCTGGAAAATACAGAAGTAATATATCTGCAGTTTCAGAGAAGAGTTCAGTAAAAGAAAAGGAAATGTTTGGTTAAACATATAAAATAATGAAAATAGAATAAGCAGCTCATAACACTTATGTTACGCTGCTTCATAAATCTAGCCCAAAGCATTCAGTTAAAAAAAAACTTTCCAGTATAATTCCATTATCAAAAGGTTCACTTTTTGTATATGCACACTTCCTGAGGGTCCAGCTACTACAGAACAGGTGAACAAATGTGCCACAGTATATACGTATTTTCAATTTGTGATTGGCTGATGGCTGTCACATGATACAGGAGGAGAAAATAATTGAATTAACTTTGAATTTGAAATGAGCAGTAGAATATTCTTGGGCAAATTTTAAATTAAGCTCTATTTCATTGTATTTTTATTGTGCATTTGTCAATTATTCAATCCTACTGTACTTACACTGTCAAGCAAAGAGAAGTCATAGCCCTGTTATTTGCTCTTTGGGAAGCAGAGGCAATTTGCAATTGTCCAGATAAGAGAATATAAGGGTTTAAATAAGTGTTTTAAGATGGGGATGACAAAGTAAAGGACGTATGTTTCCAATGCTTCTGGGGAAATATGGTAGTTTTTAAATTATAAATTTAATATAAGAGGAAAACTGTGTAGAATTACATCAACTGATAAGTATGATAATGGAATAATTCTTATCAATATTGTGATACAATGAGCCACATTGTTTTATGAGTCTTTCACAAGAGGGTGTATAAAAGAAAAGGAGTATGAGGAAAGATGTCAAAGGCAAAATACATATCTTTTAATAATAGGAAATAATAGTCTAGAAGAGTAAGAATTACTGTCAAAAAAGTCAGTAACACATTTAAAGAGACAGTATACTGTAAAATCATCTTTGCCCCCCCCCCCCCCCCCGGGACACCAGGTGCAGAGAGAACACAAGCAGTTCTCTCAACAATTCTTATAATATGGAGGAGCTCCTTGTACTGATTCAGGCTTTATTAGAAGAACCTGGAAGGAGGATAAGTGAAAGGATTGATCGAATCATGATGTCCCCTACTGCGCAACAAAGGTCAGGTATCGGCCTTAAGGTGCTCAAGCTTGGAGGTCTATGAGATAGAGGAGAATAGAACAAGAGAGCTGCAGAAGATGTTTTTAAATGGGCTCCCCTTGTCTAGATCTGGGAGAGTTTACTGTGGAGTGTTCTGTGGCTACAACCAGAGAACGATTTATGGCTTTTGCGGCTGAGCAACCAGCTCCCATTAGCCATGCTGAGATCGCTTTCTCGGATATTAGCTGTAAGCAGCGGGAGCAAGATCCAACTCTGTCACTTATGGGGATCTGCACCGACTCTCCTAAGAGGATCATAGATGTTACGGGACCTCAACCTAGGACGGGGATGATATGATCCTCCTGCCTATCGATATTTGCTTTGGGCGATGGAGCTCTCATGGGCTTGGAGCCCCCAATACACCGATGACTGTGAGAGCAGGAGTTGGGTAAGAACCTGGACTATGGACTGTATGATTCCAGCCCAATGGCAACTACCAAACTTTTCAGATTGAGTGAGAAACTTTTTAATGATGCTCGCAATGGCTGAAATGTTCGCACCTTCATAAAAAGTCTGGTAATAATAAAGGGACTGCTGTATGGGACAAACGTGGCACTATGCTCTATTGTATGTTGGGACATTTGTTTCCCCTCGACAGTACATTTTGTAAGACTATCTTTCCCTCTACTTATATGGTTGTATCTACTATTATATGATGTGCTATTCAGTGTAGATGTAGCCCTTGTCTTTGGGCTTAATCACTCAGTCATGAATGTACAAGTTTAAAAGTATTGATGCTTAGTCTTATAGTCTGAATAGGATTTCAGCATTCACGCTGTTATCACCTTTATATATGTCTCTACAGTCCTCCTCCATTGCCTAGGGAGAAATATTAAGACTACTATACAAAATGTATTCTTTATGCTTTAAAACTCCGCCTTCTGTGTACTATGTTGTTTAACTTGCGTATTACATTGCTTAGGTTAAATAGTCTAAGGTAAATATCAGCGCCTTGCTGGCTGGATAGATATACAGGAATATTGAATTTACGCTTATCCCCATACCATAATTCCATATGTATGTTTTCTTAGCTCCAATATAACCATCTACTAATTATCTAGTTGGTACTAGAAGCGTCTCTAGGTGAGCAGCCATGGGCTGACATCTCAGTAAGCTAATGGAACAATTAATGTGTCCTACCCAGACTTTCTATATTTTTACCTCTGCTTGTAAAGTTGAGTTTTATTAGCTAACATGAGGCTTATATACCATAATCCCACCACAAATTCCAATTAAATAAGTCCAGACTACTAGGTCTCTTTACTACATAGATTTTTGAGTTTCATAGCAGTCTCAATGTACTATCTGTGGCCAAGATAGTATAATCAGCATATACCCTCTTTTTCTTTGGGGGGGGGAGGGGACATTTAAATTATATAATTCTAAACCTCCTTGGAACACCTAAAGGTCCTATGTAAAATTGAATCATTGCTTGTAGGTTTATTACTTATTTAGCTAATGTAGGGGAATATACTGGTTTATAGGCAGCGCTGGGATGTAATAAATATTATTCAATTTCTCTTTTAAGTATTATAATTGTAAACTGGAATAGCTAGGTACTCTGGTTCCTAATCTGACGTAATATGTAGAATAGAGTATTTATTGCAAATGTAAGATTGCATAGTCCTACTTGTAATCCATATTAAGGAGCAATTATTCAGGGTAGGAGTTATATATTTTGGGTTGATAATAAGATACAAAGGTACAAGAGAGGCTTAAAATCTAACCTCAGACTACAGAAATGTTATTACTTTATATGCTATTTTGCACTATATATATCGAGGCCCAAGAGTGTCCTGTACATTCTCTATTTTGTAATCCTGTTTGGAATGGGTCCAAGAGTGGCCCTACTGGTATTCCCAAATCTTCACCCCTCATTTATATTTAATACTTGTGGCCCAAGAGTGGCTATTAATTACTAATTGGGGCATGCCTATATTGGGCGTTTAGACAGAACATAGAAATATTGGATAAATAGGTTATTTTGTACCATACATATCGAGGCCCAAGAGTGGCCTGTTCATCCTATATTGTGTAATCCTGTTTAGAATAGGTTCAAGAGTGACCCTGATGGTATTCCCCAATCTTCACCCCCTCATTTATATTTAATACTTGTGGCCCAAGAATGGCCATTAATTACTAACTGGGGTATGCTTATTTACTAACTTCTTGTTTATGTTCGGGGGGGCGCACAATACAGACATCTTAGATAAATAAGAGAAAATTAGGTGAGGTAGCTCAGTTGGTAAATGCCCTGACTACAAAAAGCCTGTTTAAAAAATCCAAGGTCACAGGTTCAAATCCCGGCAGGGCTGACTCAGCCCTTCATCCTTCCAAGGTCGATAAAATGAGTACCATTAAATTGGGTAATAATAACAACTATTACTATTCAGCTGCCGATTTGGTGAATTCCGAGAGCGAGCACTGAAAAAGCGCTTTGAGTCCCACTGGGAGAACGGCGCTATATAAATACTAGTTATTATTATTATTATTACATTTGTTTGTCTCCTTTCTTTTTTAGTTCTGCATATGATCATACCGATGTTTTTTAATTGACACAGTTAGTATGTCTGGTATGTTGTAAAGATTTAAAACTGCTGCGGAACGTGATGTTTCTACACTTTTGTATATGTGTAACTCTTCTGACATTGTGCAGACCCTTGTACTGTTGTCTTTTACTGGTGTATAATGTCTGTACTTGTTTTGGTTAACCGCAATAAAAAAATAAAAAAAAATAGCCAATCAAATACATTGTAACAATCACATGCAATTGTATTTATTGTATCGAGCAAAGAATCTACGCAATTGAATGCATGTAATATTTCTAAAACATCTTTTCCATAATGTGTGTTAACAAATGTTAAAAAACTATAGATCGTGATGGATAAAGTAAATATTTGACATTGCAATCTTTTTGTGCAAATGTAATTTTCAATGAGGCATCATAAAAATGTGTTGATCCATATAGAACCACATAAACCCATAAGATTGAGACCTGTATATTTAACTTATACATATTTACCTTGTATGTTTATGATAGGGAAACAAGATTAATTCATAAACAAAGAGAATAATTACGGCTGTGGATGGAAAAAAGTATCTAAGGGACAACCAAGTGGTGTAATCTGTTGCTACACTATGAACGTTACCCAAGTGTAATGTTAAATTAATTACCATCCTGTTTAGGAATAAATATGATAAAGTTGAAATTATAAAGTTTATAATTAATGTTGGGTAATAATATATGGTGACAATATTGATACTTGCTCAAAGATCAGTAGTGGATTTAATCTAAATGCCTTGTTTACATAGCTTTTCAATAGCTAGTACTTAATAACTGAAGGAAAAACAGTTGTTTTAAATAACAAAATAAATGTAAAGGAGCTACATGCAAAAAGTTTAATGTATTAAACAATTTAATACATTCTAGCAGATAAAATAGATAATTGGTGACACCTTAAAGGGGAGAACAATTACAGTGCACAGTCCATTTAAAGGGACATAAAACAAGTTGGGATAGAGACAAAATATAATAATATGTACTTTAATTACTTTACCTGCAAATTTATACTGCAGTGCCTTGCTATTAACCCTTTCATTTAAGTTTCTGAATTGTAAAGCTCTAACTCCCCCCACACATTTCCTTTTATGGCTGTATCTAGATCTATTGTTCTTTTGGTAGAATGCAAAAGTGAACAGGGATTATCTGCTGGAGCATGCCTAGAAGATGTGAACTCAGTTGAAATACAATGCCTGTGTCCAAGCACTGATAAGTGGGGGTGGAGTTGGCTTCTTCAGACAGCATGGCTATGTAAGTATTTTTGAAAATTATTTTAAAATACTTGCCAGAAAGGTTTAAACAATTTTATGCAAACTATTTTTAATTAATTAGCCCTTTTAGGATATGCACAGATCTTAACCCGTTTTATGGCACTTTAAATTCCAAACCGTACATATGTCTGGAAGCAAAAAGTAGAAGGTACACAGGGAGATTATTAGATAGGTATTGTTGAGGTAAACTATTAAAGAGTTGGTATAGCCAAGGGTTGTGTAACATGGAATAATATGGAACACTATCATTAAGCAGGCCAGAGATAAAATATGAGTGAATGTAGGACTAGAACTCTAGCTAGAGGTTTAAGATGGTGAGAATTAGCTTGTGGGTATGTTGTATATTACTAACATAAGTTTAAAGGGACATTAACCACTTTGAGATGGTAATGATAAAGCCTATTGTTAGGGGTAATATGAACCTGATGGCAGCCATCTTGTTCCTCGCAGCCATCTTGTGATGATTAGTATCCATTTTGTAATGATTAGACTTTTATTATACTGGGTTATTATGTAGTGAGAACTATGTGCATGTTATGATAGTTTCCTTAGCTGTTCGGCCTTGTCAATGTACCCTGGCCCTACGCCCAGAATAAGATAGAATAAGATAATGTCAACAAGATGGTTCAGAAACCTTGTTGTCTCCGCAGATGCTAGTTTATTATGACTATGTAAGTATTGTTATGAGAAACTCATATTCCAGCTTTACCTTGTATTTTGCTCTGTATAACTGTGTAAGATGACGCGGTCCTAATGTGTCATCCCCTTAACCCTGTATGCTGTTATAAGAAAGGCTTGCACTGTGCAATAAACAGAATTGGCTTTCGATCATAATGCTGCGTGGTCTGAGTCATTCTAAGGGGCCCTTATCAGATAATCTACATATGCCTCAGGTGGTACACTGGCCCCGTGGCTTCGGCCTGACCTGACACTTACCCCCCTGGGGGACACCTAACAATTTTGGCGTCAGTTTGTGGGATTCGCAGTGAGTAAGTATGAGTGCTTTTACCATGCTTTCCTTCTGTGAATCTGAACCTAAATTTAGTCTGGTAATAGGTGTTGATAATATATGATAAAGGGTTAAAGGGGTTCCTGTGGTTGAAGCACAGGTTTGCGGAGGTTATAGTCCTGCCGGCAGTTGTGATACCCCTCCAGACAGGTAATCAGTCCTGTGCTGGGATACGACAGGTATTGTGAGTCCTGTCTGTGATAAGCGCGCAAGAAATATATGAATGCCAGTTGACGGAGAGCTTTTAAGATAAGCTCCTCCGGGCAAGGTGGCAGTGAGTGAGTCTCACGTATGTTAAAGTTTCCCATATTCATTCCCATAATAGAGTTTTGTTACCCACCTGAAGCTCATGTTGATATCTGATGCTTGCTTTGCTTTGTTTTGTTTGTGTTTTTTAATGCTGTGCGTAGAAAATATTAAGTGGCTATGCATGTTATTATTGTGGCTATTATTGTGTTGAGAAATGGGATCTGCTTATAGATAAGAATGCACAGAGAAAATTACATGTATAAGGTAAAAGAAAAGAAGAGTTAATAGTTTCTGCAAAAGACAGAAATATTTTTTTAAAACACTGTCAGTGAGTACTGCTGTGTGATAAATAGAGAAATCTCTGTGTTAAAGAATGTAGCAGGCAAAGAAGGGGGGCCACCACTGAGCGCGCACATAGATCAGAAGAAAAAAAAAAAAGAGAGAAGAAACTGGTACAGCAGCTCTGTTTGTAAGACTTTTTGTTTGCTTGCAGTAAGGAAATTTTGTATATTGAGATGCATAATGTGTGATGGTCTGTAGGTTCTCACTGTGGTATGAGTGTAACAGATTTGCTTTAAACCAAAAACAGAATGTGTTATTTGAAAATTATTGTCCCAAGCCGTGCAAAAGTGGCCATTTTGCGGGGTTTCGGAAAAAAAATACATTTTGAACTTGGTGACAAGTTAATCTGGTAAATTTTATATGTATGTCGTACGCTATGAAATAGATGCTTTTCTGAGAAAGAAAAAAAAGGGAGTGAATCTGTTTCTTTCTGTTTCTCTGCTGGGAAATCAGACGTTTTTAGAAGATATTCGGTAAATGTTATTTTATATACCTGTATTTTAAAGTCACCAGCATGTTTTAAGTATGTGGTATTCATATGCAGTTTTAGTTTTAAGTGATAATTGTTTTTCGGCATGTAAAGATATGATATTGTTTTTGCAAGTGAAGTAACGGCTTTGAAAGTGGCTTTGAAAGTGCGATGGTGTGTGTGATTTTTTGTCACGCTCTGGTAAATATGAAACTGTTTCGGGTATGATTAATGGGTTAACATATGTTGTATTTGTAAGGTCTGTGCACGGAGTTAGTGCACCTAATGAGATATAGTTGTAGGCTGTAGTTGAAAATTTATCTAAAAGTGCGTCCGTTTTTGTTGCAAGTAAATTAATCTGCAGGTCATGCTACAGTACAGAGGTGAAATTTGTGTGGTAAATCATACAAGCAGCCTAAATTATTGTTGGGATATACATATGTAATTTACGTGATGAATGGTTAGTCCTTAAAGGGACAGTTCACTGTAACAAGGTGTTGCTATTAATGTATTGTCCATGACTTGTTATACAAGCTGCATAGTATAACATATAGGAGAAATTGCATTTGCAAGTTTATTTGTATATATGAAGTAGCTGGTTTTATGCTTTCAAAACACAGTTGATTGCAATGGGTTGAATTTTAGATAATAAGAATATCTCATTATGTTATATTTGTCTGTAAAATCAGAGCTCAGTGCGTAGACGGAGCAATAGAAAATTGTCATTTTCTTATTTAAAGGACCAGTGCAATAACACTGTATTAGTAGTTTGCAAAATATATTTTAAGAGACCTTTCTTTGTATATATTTATTTTAAATCTGCCGTTTAGATAGCAGATATTTATTTTTGCAGCATAACTTAATTCTCTCTGTAATGCAAACTGAAGTGATAAGTTGTCTACAATTTTAGTGTAGGGATCCGTGAGACTAGCGGACAGAAAAAAAAAAAAACGAGAAAAAACAGAGGAGTGAAAATATTTAAAGGGATACAGGCAAACTGATATAACATCTGAGAATTTAAGGGAATGTTTACATAAAAGACGATGAGGTTTACTGTAAGCCTAACACTAGTATATTTCACTGTGTTAGCAGTTTCAATTAAAGATTATTTTTAGTTTGGGTAAAATGTCCCTTTAACTAGCCTGCATCCCGCTGTGAGTGCGTTCTTATGCTGCTTATGCTTGTTTAGGCTATTTAATGAATGTCAGTATACATTTTTTATTATAAGGATCATTGGGAATAATTTAAAGGGGAAATTGTATTAGTATTCTTTTGTAGAAAGCTTATTTTTTGTGTTATATGCGGTTGTTATATTTGGCTGGAGAGCTGCAGAATGGTGAATATCAAATTATATACAACGTTAAATCCAATCATTTTGTTGTGGTTAAACGAATTAGCATTTATCAAGTTTTAGTGTGAATTTTATATTTTTAAGCAGTAAACAGTGTTTCTCCTTTAAGTAAAAATGAACCTTTGAGCTTGCCTCACTATCTTTGAGAGGAATGATAACACTGTGCATGTTTTGCTTTTCTTTTAAAAAAAAAAAAAAAAAAAGTTTCTCTGTTTGGCTTTGTTGCAGAGAGAACGATTTGCACTTTACATTGAAAGCGGCAGTACTGGTGTTCTATGTTATAAAAATGATAACTATAAATTGCTCACTACAAAGAAACAAGTATTTATATTATATTCTGTCACAGAATATAGCTTAAAAATGATAATTTTATTTCTGTGGCTGTCAAACTGTATCTCACAGATAGTTCAGAACTCTTTGTTATTTAAAATAACCCCCACTGCGTTCAATAAATAAATGAGATATTATTTAATGAAGTGATTTCAGTGACACTTTAAAATATATATAGTTATTTGGTTATTAACTAGTCTACCACTATTATTGCAATGACTTTGATTGCTGCTTAACAGCTAAGCCGTGGTCTATAAGGTGTCTACAAATAAACACCTCTAAAACAAATGATGCACATTTTATCTGATTCTACTGCATTTATATAACTTGCTAATTTATCTGATCACAGTTTTAGTTTTATTTATATGGCTTACGTGTATTTTGTCTCTTTGTGTTGTAATGAGATTTATACAGCCTGTGATAAGAGGCAGCCCTTAAAGGCTTAAAAATTAGCATATGAGCCTACCTATGTTTGGTTTAAATCTAGGAAGGTTGGTTAAAATTAAAAGTCCTATCTGAATAATGAAATTTTCATTTATCCTAGAATGTCCCTTTAACAGTGGCTACCGTAGCTATCTGATCGTTCCCAAATAAGCGCAACTTTATTTGTGCAATCTGCAACTGAAGTTTCTTGGGCATCTGCTGTGATTGTTTTCTTTGTGTGATATCAAAGTTTTGTACATAGTGGATGTTTTTAATTGTTTGTAGTGTTCTGAGAGTGTTGCATTTCAGTGACTGTCAGAATATGTGTTGCATTTTAAGTTAATTGTGGTTGTTTGAAATTTGTGTCAGCAGCTAATGTTTTGTTTTGTGAAAGACAAGAACGATTGGTTTTCACTGTTTGTTATGTTTTTCTCTTTTGTGACTACGTGTGGAAGCATGCTGTATGGACAGCATATTGAATTGTGAAGTGTATTTCATTTTGCTTGCTATTGAGAATTGTCTCTGCATGAGTGGAGTGCATGATTTGTCGTTTAGTTTCGTGTTATCTTGTGTTTGCGTGTCACATGAGATGTTTCACGCAAACATGGGGGAAGTATTGATGAGTATTGATGAATATCTTTATGTAATGGGGGTGATTGTTTTTAGGAGGTGAACCTAAAACGTTTTGAATCTCCTCGTACAATGTTATTGTCTAACCACCAGCTGTGCCCTAAATTTCCTTGTCTTACCCCTATGCAGGATGCACTACGTCCCTAGGATTGTCTAGAACTTTCCTTCATTGGGAATCTGGCCACGGAAAAGCATCTACCTTGATGGCCACCCCGGTCGTAGCCTGTACACCCACACCCCACTCCTTTTTTTTCCCTCCCTGGTGGATTAGATCTTTTTATTGTCTTTCTGTGTTAATTTCAGATGCCTAAAATGTTTTATTTTTCTATTTGGTTCTTAACACTATATTTGTATTTGCAGGATGAGAGTATGCAGCTGTCTTCAGAGATTGAAACACACTAACTGAATTATTTTTGAGTTTCCATATTTAGGTAAAATCTGTACAGGCAAAATTCCATAAGTGCACTCTTCAAAAGATTAAAGATTGAAAGCAAGTAAACCTTTAAAGAAAGAAAAGATGAAGATGAAAGACCTTTTGTCAAGCTTGTTTTAACCACCATACTGCAGTAAAAGTTACTGAACTATCTTTGGATCCATTCTTTGCTTTGCATGCTGGTACCAGCCCCAGAACTGGACTCTGGGTAATCCATGACTGTTTCCTCTGATGTGTGTCGTCAGGACATAAAGACTATCCTTCTCTGGACTGTGCCTTACCGCTCGATATGGAGGTCCTGTTATGCTGTTACAGGGTCAACCAATTAAATTAGGGGAGTATTGTTTTAACTCCATTCCTTATATTGCTTGTTTTGTATTCTCTTGTATTTGTTTTATTTTTATTGATCATATTGGGTATAAGACATCATATGCTTCATTGGTATTAGTGCACATTGTAGTTTATGTGCTTAACAAAGTAACCCTTTAGATAAATGTAACTGTGAACTTTGCAGTATTGTACTCTATTGAATGGCCCACTGAGTATAGAAAATAGGTTTAAGGAAAATGCTGCAACATAGCATAATATTTTAGACCCTTCACCCTTTAGAACATAAGGAGGACACGTCTAAGCTAGAAGTTTATAGTAAATATACAGAGAAATGTTTGTTCAGGGAATAGCATAATTATAGTTTATGAAAGCAAATGTATTTTTCCCTTTTATTAATTAGTATGGTATCTGCAAAGTGAATTTGGTCATTCCTGATGTTTGTCAAAGAGAGTAATTCTTACCATAAAGATGTGTTTACCTTTAAAAGAACTTGTAGTTTTAAATGATGTTCTGTTTGTATGCTTTCCTCATACAGGAGTGTGAGAGAATTTAGGTTGGATTTATAAACATTATAGATAGCAGCCATCCAGAATAAAGCAACACAAGGTTCTTTTATTTTTAGAAGTTCAAAGTGACAGTGTAAAGAAATTCATTTATTTTTATTGACTGTTTTCTTTTTTCCATTCTTACTACAGGGCAGGCCTTAGCATAAGTTTTAGCATAACCATTCAGGCCCTTGATGAAGTCTGACAGGTTTTCACTTGCTTAGTATTCATGAAGTATCATTTAAAAGTGTATTGGGAAGTTGTAAATTATTCTCTGAGAAATATCAATGTATTTAGTTTGTATTATATATCAACAATGTTTTGTTTGATTTTAAATGACATAGGATGAAAGTGACGTTTTATTGGGACATAATTGTGATTGTATTGCGGTGTGTACTCATCCTGTACTGTTTCTGTTTGCTTCCTAGACTCCCTGTGACTCGAGTGTTTGCTTGCCATGGGTATCCACTGGTTGCCTTGTCTACCCCATGAACAAACCATCCATTTCCAGTATCTCCCTGCGGAAGAACCGTGGATAAGCACCCCTACTGCAAATGAACTGTTGGAGAACTGTATTATAGCAAAGTGTCAAGGTGCAGCGCTCTCAAATGGACAAAGACTGTTCTTAAAGTGATCAGAGGCCACCTAGAGACAGTTGTGCTGTTGCTATGTCATGCTTTACTGTGGAAAAGAAACTGTTGGACATATTGGGGGGTGCTAGCAATGCAGGTGGAGAGATAGAAGATGCAGCGTTGTTTGGGGGTAGATGGGGGGCTGGTTGGGTCTCTGTGCCGGTAGACCGGTAGTTTTGGGAAGGCTGGAAGATAGATGGAGGGTATTGGAGGGGCTGTACCTATATGCAGTGACAATTAGCCTATAAAAGTATATCACGACATAGGAATATTTTTCTCTTTAGTATTCTTATAGAGTTCTGTTACCATAATATAAGGCTTTACTAATTTTCTATGCCTGTCTATTTTTATGTTATTCTGTTAGAATAAAAGGATGGTATGTTAGGGGTAATATGAACCTGATGGAAGCCATCTTGTTCCTCGCAGCCATCTTGTGATGATTAGTATCCATTTTGTAATGATTAGACTTTTATTATACTGGGTTATTATGTAGTGAGAACTATGTGCATGTTATGATAGTTTCCTTAGCTGTTCGGCCTTGTCAATGTACCCTGGCCCTACGCCCAGAATAAGATAGAATAAGATAATGTCAACAAGATGGTTCAGAAACCTTGTTGTCTCCGCAGATGCTAGTTTATTATGACTATGTCAGTATTGTTATGAGAAACTCATATTCCAGCTTTACCTTGTATTTTGCTCTGTATAACTGTGTAAGATGACGCGGTCCTAACGTGTCATCCCCTTAACCCTGTATGCTGTTATAAGAAAGGCTTGCACTGTGCAATAAACAGAATCGGCTTTCGATCATAATGCTGCGTGGTCTGAGTCATTCTAAGGGGCCCTTATCAGATAATCTACATATGCCTCAGGTGGTACACTGGCCCCGTGGCTTCGGCCTGACCTGATACTTACCCCCCTGGGGGGGACACCTAACACCTATATATAAAAAAACTCTACAATATACTTTCATTATTTATCTTGTCCCCTTTTCCTGTAATTTAATTCTTAACTTGTAAGCTTTTCGGTTCCTGTTAGAAATAAGGGCAGAACACTGTTATATTTCACAAAGCCATTGGCTGCACACTCTAGTGACCGTTTTATAGCTGTTTCTAATTGGCCACAGCAGAGAAAGAAATCTAAGTTACAACATGGCAGCTCCCATTGTTTTATACACACTTGGCGGTAAATTTAACAAGAGGCAAGCAAACATGATTCTCTGTAGCGAAACATGTTTGCTCGACCTGGATAAATCTAGTGAAATGCTTGTGCAATGCCGCCCCCCTGCTCACTGGTGGTCAAGGTGGCTTCTTAACTCCCGTTTCTGGCAGACCAGAAACGATGGGGCTTCAAAGCAGCATCCGCTACTTAATAAATTACACTTATTTTGTCAATATTTAAACAGCTAAGGAAACTTTAAAAAATAAATCTACATGTTATCCTCAGACTAATCTTTCATTTGAATGCATCCTTCTATCTAGAATTTAAATGGGGCCAGGTGAAGAGTGGAGCGCAAACAGTTACGCGCAAGCGATAAGGGGAATATCATAGTGTTTGTGCGCATCAGAATTATGGCTTGTATTACAAGTTGATCTCTTGAGCGCAATCACGTTTTACTCTAGAATGATTACCGCGTCCTCAGAGCTCTGGCTAACTGTTTTGCAAAACAAAAACGTGTCACAAAAATACATTACAAAGTACTGTTACACTTATAATATCACTAGCTAATAAAAATTATTTAAATAAAATATTGCACAAAAAAAGTAATAAGGACTCAAATATATGAGGACTCAGATGTTAGAAAAAAAATCAGGCAAATGGCTTTAACGAAGACATACATACATATACATGTCTAAAAATGGATGTATATATATATATATAAGTTTATATTTGTGTACATATGTATTTATATATGTATATACGTATTTACAGACATATATACACATATAAACACATATGTACTATGTATATATATATATATATATATACAGTATATATAACGTTAATAAGCAAGAAAAAGGCACTCTCTGAAAAAGTAAAACTTAACATTTAATAAATTAATTTAATAAATTATATTAAAAATGCATAACGTTTCGGAAGCATTGCGCCCCCTTTTTCAAATGCATGATACAGCCGTTTGAACAAGACAAAAGCAGTATACTTAATACATTACCCCATCACCTTAAATAACTATGTGTGGCTCCTAAAGACGCCGAGACGCAGTTGCGTCATCAGCGTGAGTCACGCACAGACGTCTGTAACCATAGTAACATGGAGTGTTGTATCACAATTGTACAGACCAATAGGAGAAGCCTCTCTGCCTGTCAACAAATAAAGTAAACAGATCGATGTTCAATATACCTATGACATTAACGATCAGCTTTGTGCATTAGCCCTTCCCAGTTAAGAAGATATGTATACAATATTAATTTTTAAAACAGATTTTAACTATGTATTTACTGTAAATATTTCAAATTCCAATGTTCTACCCATAGCAGAATATGTTCTTTGTATTTCTAAATAGATATTTCTATATATATATATATATATATATATATATATATATATATATATATATCTGTATATATCTATACCTATATATAATCATGTATGTATATATATATATATATATATATATATATAGATATAAATATATAATGTATAAAAAAACAATCAGATATATTTAGACTTATGAATAAATAAAACATATTCTTCTACGTGAAGAACATTGGAATGTGATATTCTTCTTTTCATGTTGGGTTAGCGCACTTGAGAATATGGGATTGTGTATGTGTGCCTATAGGTTTTTTCCCCATTGACTTCTATGGGGGAATACGTTATCATATGAACAAACTGTTCCTGAGCACACAGAGATGTATAAGGGCTAAATGCAGAAGACTTTATTGCAAAAAGTTAAAAGTATAGGCATGCATCAGGGATAGCAAAAAAAAGAAAATGCCCTGACATGTTTCGTACTTCACTGTCGCTTAATCATAGGGTGTTAGTTTCTTTCCCATTTTTTTTTGCTCCATTGATTTCTATGGGGGAATAGGTTATCGCGTGCGTGGTATTCTAAGTTCTGCTTTTTGCGCTTATCGGGTTAACGTGCAAGCAAAAACAGTTTGGTTTCAACTCATAATAAGAGCACAACCTGACGCGCTCAAAAGGCTTACTTCTAGCGGAGTTAACTCTTGAGCAGGAGCGTTAAATAATGCTACACTTGTAATCAGGCCTCTAGAGAATAAAAAATATATCATTGATGCAAGCTCCACCCCTTGTAATCCTATTTATAACTTTATTTCACTCACAATTTGATACATTTCCTTAATAGTCAATACACAGCATACTGCGTACCTCTACCCTGCCACTAAATGATCTATTTGTACACAGAAAGGTATATCACAGATAAAAAGTATAGATTATTAGTTTATAGCATTAATAAAGTCAATGTAATTAATATTGTCATAAATAGCAATTATACTGGTGTTATACAAATAAATGGCATGCAAAACTGAAGTAACTAATTCAGTTATATGTGGATCACTTGAAATGTATACATTGCCCATAATAAATATAATAGCTAGCAACAGATATCAAATGAGAACAGGGCCCTTTCTATATGGACAACAACCTTTGTTTGTTTAAGCTGCTGAGATTTCTTACTCCTTCGATCTTGTAAATAGCTCAGTAAGCACGTACAGCACATGAGTTTTGTTTGACTCATCTGGAAAAATGTTACAACACAAAGCACCATAAGTGTAGCAAGGATTTTCATTATTTTCTACCTGTTTTAGTTGCTTTGTCAACAATACAGAAATCAATAAAGTTTTCATTCAGAGTACAGATGCAGTTGGCTAGAACAATTGATAGGCAAACTAATAGGAACAAAGATGAACAGGGTCAGCATTTTAACCAAACGTTTACATTTTCTAAGCTTGTATCCTTGTAGAGAATAAAGTTCCATTTATACTGTAGGCAGTGCCTTAAGGCACAGATATTATTAAAAGATCATTTGTGATATTTTATTACACTTTTTTGTAAACAATTTGATACACACCAGAGTGTAAAACAGATCATTAGGAACAATTTAAAATGGAGAAAAACGTACAATACAATGTCCCTTTAACCTCCTTTAACCACTTTGCACATCAGGGATACAACATAAGCTAGTATCAAGTTTATAACACTAAATCGGACGTTAAACTCAAAATGTAATTCATCATAAAGGGCTAGATTACTAGTGTAGAGAAATCAATTGTGCAGGGTGTGTTATCTTTTGTGCTACCTTGGCCAAAGAATAATGTACAATCTGGTATTGCAAGTACATGGTTAAATATATAAAGCATATTAACGTGACTGAAACTTTTTAGTCTGCCCTATACTTTTAATAAATAGTGCAGTGAGTGCCATTAGCGCACTTAATGGGCCTATATTACAAGTGGTGAGTTGTGTTGATCATGAGATCAATCTTAAATACCGCTGTAAAATGTAGTACTTTCTAAGACCTGAAGTAAACCATTATTGTTAATAGTATGAAACAGAACTACATGAAGAACTTCACCCTTGACTTATCGCTTGAGCGATATCTAACAAGAATTTTACTGCACACCCCATAGAAGTATGTTATGGAAGGGAATTAATGCACCCACACTATCAGGCATGCAGAACAGAGCGCCCCAAGCCACACAGCACACTCAGCCTGATAGAGCGCCCAGACCAGCAACGCGTCCGGTGCAAGCAGGTAAGCATGACAGTGCTGATATTTTTGCTCTCCACTTGTAATCCGTCCCAAAATGTTACATTATGCAAACAATTTTGCTATGCACTTTTATTATTTATTTTGCCTGCCTTTAAGTTAAAGGGATATGAAACCCATAATTTTTCGTTCATGATTTAGGTAGAACATTTTAAACAACTTTCCCGTTTACTTCTATTATCAAATTTGCTTCATTCTTTTGGTATCATTTGTTGAAGGAGCAGCAATGCACTACTGGTTTCTAACTGAACACATATGTGAGCCAATGACAATCGGTATATATATGCAGCCACCAATCAGCTGCTAGAACCTAGGTTCTTGGCTTCTCCTGAATTTACCTAGATAAACCTTTCAGAAAAGGATAACAAGAGAAGGAAGCAAAAATTTGGGTTTCATGTACCTTTAACTATGAAATTTAACTTTGACTTTGAAATTTACCAGAAAATATTCTACTGCTCATTTCAAATTAGTAAGTGCTATTGCATTGTCTTTGTATTGTGTATTTGTCAGTTATTCAATTCTGCTGTATTCAGTGGTTCTTTAATTGCTGATATATACTATGCATATATATAAAATTACTTTAATATCTCTTCAACTCAACACTTTGCAGTGAAACTTACCTTTTTTTTTCAACCAAGAGGTTAACTGCTCTTACCTTTGATCCCTAATTTTATTGTCTCTCAATTGTTATGCAGACAGGCCATTTTGTTCATTCACTTGAGCTGTAGGGGTCCTCAGTCATACAGTATGTTATGGTAGTCTGAGTACTGTGCTTTATTGAGGTACTGCCTTTAATAAGGTGAATTTAACAGTTAATTTAGAATAAAAAAACAAACACTAAATAATAGCAATTGTTGGTAACCATGGGAGGCAGAAGTCTGGCAAATGGTATCCTGCAATTGTAGGAACCACTCTTTATTTAATGTGCCACTAACAGCAGACGTGCAGTCATAATTTATTGCATTGCCCTAAATTACTAACGTCAAGCTTGAAGCTGTATCAAAGATTGGAAGTCCTTTAAAATTGTATCACAAAAAACAAGTTTTCATCAAAATACTAGATAAAGGGATAGATTATGATTAGAGCATTATTTAACACTACCGTTCGAGCTAGAAGTAAGTTTTTTTTGCGTGTGTCGGGTTGCGCTCATATTATGAGTTGAAAGTAAACAGTTTTTTGCACTCATGCTAACTCGAAGAGCGCAAAAAGCTGAACTTAGAATATTGTGCGCAAAATAATCTATTACCCCATAGAAGTCAATGGAGCAAAAAAAGTGGGGGGAAAAAACAACTCGCGTGCAAACCTGATCACATACATATGTGCGCTAACCCAATATGGATATTTCACATTCCAATGTTCTTCACATAGAAGAATATGTTCTATTTATTCATAAATACATATTTATTTATATATACAGTATATAAATATATATATATATATATATATATATATATATATATATGTGTGTGATTTTTTTGGGTACAATATATCTATACCTATATATACAGTATATAGATAGATTATTATATATAAGTATAGATATATACAGGTATATATAGGAATATCTAGTTATGAATACTTATAACATATTCTGCTATGTGCCGAACATAGGAATGTAAAATATTTACAGTAAAAACATAGTTAAAACCTTTATTAAAAATAAATAATGCATAAATATGTTTTTACATGTTTTCTTTTTTTTTTTTCTATTTTTTTTTTTTTAAATAATGTTTTATTGAGGTTCAATATTAACAAACATAAACATCCAGGGTAATAATCGAAAGCACATTAGTTATACATGACATTTTAACCGTGTAGTGCCACAATATGAAAGTTTACAGTAGTAGGGTATGATTGCATTACAGAAACCTCATTTTTACATAATAGAATATCAACAAATGTTTCCCTTTAGATAATATGTTCTAGTACAAAGTAAAAACACAGAAAAATCCCCTTTTTGAAATAAAGCAGCCACTCTTGGACTGTGAATAGGTAAACAAAGTAAAGATGGTGAATGTGAGGGAAAAAGAAAAGAAGGACCACTTGTGGGCCCATTAGCACACATTAATAAGTATGATGATCATCACTCCTTATATCTCTAAAGGTCCTATTGTAAAAAGAATAAAATAAGAAACATATCACGCACGGTACCCACCACGTCCCATAAATACATAGTTATCTGCAGACTATTAATGCTATCTTGATAGGAGCGATTGGAGCTGACATATATGCTCTGTATAGCATCTGTAGGTATTGAGCAAATTGATACATTCCTACCAGTGGGAAAGCACCCGCCAGAATTAATATCACTGGGCACCGCGGACAGCGCACCATCCTGGTAAAGTGCCAACTGATTTATCAAACTGTGCACAATACTTATACGCGTAGAGGGGAGGCTTAGAACCCATATGATCTCCTATGTTCTTATTGTTGCTAAGGGTTATATAGTATAAGATAAGTTCACAATGACAGAAATCAGTGCTTTAGCCTTACACTGTATTGTACGTAGAGGTCTGCAGTAAAGATCAATACAATATAAACAGCTAGCAGCATGATGGAGTGATCACATGTGTAAACTGATCATGGTTGGTCAACACAGCATATCACATATAAAATTTATATCAAGGATGCCCCAACTACATAAGAGAACATAACTAATATTAGTAACAAGAAAGCCCTCTGTTAAAAAAAACAAAAAAACAACAACATTTGGATGGCATTGAATCCTATATATTATCAGGCTTAAATGGTAAATGTCACATTAAAACACAGTGTAATTGCTGGGCTACAGAAGCTGTCCTAGAGGGTATATACCTAATCGGGCTAAAATACAACAACAAAGGGGGCTACAACATCAAAGGCAGGGAAGTCCCAAAACATTCTTACTGCGTCCCAAACACTCTTACTGCGGTTTCTCTTGAGTTCAATAATAGCGTCCCTGCGGTCTTAGTTTAGTTTTGGACGACCCGCTCATCCAACTCCCAGTTGTAAGTCCTGGGGAGCTCTTTTTGGGGTAAATAAGACCGGATAGATGTGTTGCCACTTATGATACTGCAGCAGCTGTCTCTTCGCCACTAAGGGCCAGATTTCAATGGTCAAATATAGTTTACCTCCTGATGTGGTTTCATCGCCGTTTGTCAGACCAAGGTAGTCAGGATCCATCATTCCCCTGTAGGCTCCACACTGATTTTGCGGTTTAGCCACAACTGCCATTTTGGTGTTATCCAGGGTAGCGGTCGTCTCTATGAAGGCAGCGGGTACAAAGCATGGTTTCATTTGGGTCTCCTCCTTGCTTGTTTTGGCTGTCGTGCAGGCCTCCCTATCCAATCTGCGGACCGACAAAAGACTAGGAGGCACCGTGGCAGGAATCCTGTCTCCATACATCTCACCAACCACCCGTGCAGGTACTGATCTGAGCAGGGTCTTCTCTGGACCTAAGCCCGATGGGGTCTGTATTATGGTCAAGAGGGCTTCCCCCCCATAAGCCCTCCCGGCCAAGTAGGGATCCGGGCCATCATTATCTGCCACCATAGCTAACGTGTACAATGGGTGCCTGAAGCTTCTCATCTCGGAGTCGTCTTGTAAAGAGCATAGTGCACAGGTCCCTCTCTAGGTCCCGGAAGTGATCCTGTAAAAGGCTGCTTATTCGAGACTCCCATCTGGCCAGGGCCTCCATTTGCACTTGGCTGGTTGGATGAGGTTAATATAGTAGGATAGTCCCTTGTGGTAGTACCTTCATGTGAGTGATGGTTCTCTCTTAGGAATGAAGAAGGCAGTCTAGATATGACTGCTATACCCCGCATATCGGGGGGGGAGCTGAATCCTCATAGAGAGGCCGCCGCCTGAGGTTCCAGCGGTCCAGATCTGGGTCCTGGTGTCATAAACTCTGCAACTTTTATATCTTTCAGATCTTTATTTCGCAGGCTACTCAAATCTGCAGATGGGATTAGTATAAGTTACAGGATGGACTCGATAACCGGCGGGTTAGGGAACTCAAACTTGGAGCCACAGATATTGCAACCTAATATGGCCGCTGCCTAGACACGCCCCCCGTCTTAAGACATGTATCTGTATGTATGTCTATATTAGAGCCTTTTGCCTGCTTTTTTTTTCTAACACCTGAGACCTAATTTCTTTGAGCCCTTATAACTGTTTTGTGCAATATATTTTTAAAATATTTTTATCAGATAGTGTTATTATGAGTGTAACTGTACTTTCTAATGTATTTTTATGTGTTTTGTGACACTTTTTTGTTTCAGGAAACAGTTAACCAGAGCTCTGAGGACGCGGTAATCATTCTAGTGTAAATCGTGATTGTGCTCAAGCTATCGCGTTTACTTTCAACTTGTAATACAAGCGGGAAAAAAAACGGCGAGCACAAATACCTACGATATATATCACTCGCGTGTAATTGAAAGCGCTCCACTTGTAATCTTGCCCAAAATATGCTTGGTATAAAATAGGATCTGCCATTTAAAATAAGCGCACCTGACATCTCTATTTGTAGAGCTTCGCTTAGTTAGTTTTGTGCGTAGGTGAGCAAGTTGCAATAACATCATTAAAGGATTTCCTTGATTTTTTATGTAGGCTTGAATACAAAGGTTAATCAGATACAAATATGGGCCATTTAAATAAAGTTTCTAGATGTAGATAAAGTTTGCAATATACATGCGTAAGCAATGTTGCTGCTGAATCTGGTAAAAATTAGAAAAACATTATTTTCATTGTATATGCATACAAACGTAATACACTTTAATTACAGAGCTAGGGGTTTTCCCTCTCTACTTATTTTGGGCCAGATTAAGGGTTCTATTTATTATTATGCGGACAGACATGATACAATATAGCGTATCATGTCCGCCGCACATCGATAATTGCCGACAGCATACGCTGTCGGCATTTATCATTGCACCAGCAGTTCTTGTGAACTGCTGGTACAATGCCGCCCCCTGCAGATTCGCGGCCAATCAGCTGCTAGCAGGGGGTGTCAATCAACCCGATCGTATTCGATCGGGTTGATTTCTGTCCGCCGCCTCAGAGCAGGCGGACAGGTTATGGAGCTGCGATCTTTAGACCACTGCTTCATAACTTCTGTTTCCATGCTCGCCGGAAACACGGGGCATCAAACTCCGTATGGAGCTTGATAAATTTACCCCTAAAAGTGGAGCGGTATTTAACGCTTCCACTCGAGTGCTAACTCCGCTAGAAGTAAGTTTTTTTGTGTTGGTCGGGTAGCATAACATATTCCCCCATAGAAGTCAATGGAGAAAAAAACAAAAACTACTCATGCACAAACCCGATCGCATATTCTCTAATCCCACATGAAAATATAAATATTTCACATTCCAATGTTCTTCACATAGAAGAATATGTTCTATTTATACATAAATGCATATTCCTATTTACAGTATATATTATTATTATTTTTTTGCACAAATATATATGGCAAATACCTGCGATAAACCCCTTTTCACTTGTGATTTTGGCTCTTAGTGTGTCTACAGTCAGGGAGTCACTAGCTGAAATCCCTGGCTCTCTCATGGTCATCATCATCATCAGAGCTGCAAAGATCCACAAAGCAGCCTAAACTCACTCAGTTGTGACTTCCTTCTGCAAACAATGGAGCTGAACATCTCACACATTGCTCTGTAAAACGATCTCAGGATCATATTTCACAGACATTTTAGTGCAAAACTTACATTTACTAATTTCTAATATCATGTTATTTTTGTACTACTCATGTAGGACCTCTATGTTTAACCCCCCCCCCACACACACACACACACAATGGTTTTAACACAAATATAATGTTTTGCCCAGAAGCTGCAGAGAACTGCTGGCCCCAAGCAGGAAACAGCCAACGAGCCAATCAGAAGCAGCAGTCACACAACTCTAACAATAACCAATTGTGTATTTATATTATTTTTTTTACAGTATTCTGTTTTTAAAGCAGTTTAAGGGAAAGCAAAGATAGAATCGACTTTACATCTTCTACTTTCTAATATAATTATAAATAAATTCCCATTTTAATAAAAAATTAAATAGTGTATGGTGCAAATAAGTGCCAAACTGAAATATAAGCTGTGTATAAAATATAACTGTATATTGATATATTTCTCTTTCATTTTGACTAAAAGTTGCAAATCATATATTTTACATACATAGATAACAGCCAAGAAATTGTCAATTTCCTTGAGTCAATATAAATAGAGCCATAAGCGGCTGACAGCTGAAAGTAGCTTACGGCTCCATTTTAATACCAAGGGGGGTAGTTATCAAGCCGTCAACCTCAAATACGCTGGAATTCCGCAGCGTATTTGTGGCGAGGCTGATTCGCCTTAGTTATCAAAGGATAGAGACCGGCAAAAGTTGAATTTTGTGACGTAAGCTTCGATCCGCCGGACTCAGTCCGACACAGATCGATTCTTACGTCACTCCAGATGTTCCGCACACAAGTGCGGCACAATCTGACTACTTTTGCTAGTTATCAAATGACTAGCAGGTACGCTCGGCACTTTTCCGGCCCAGCGTACCTGGTTTTCAAACCGCCGCCCTGGAGGCAGCGGATCCCATAGGAATCAATGGGAGTCTGACCATAGCGAAAGTACAAGTTCGCTGCTGCCAGATATCCCATTGATTCCTATGGGAGATGTCTACACCTAACACCCTAACACGTACCCCGAGTCTAAACACCTCTAATCTGCCCCCCCTACACCGCCGCAACTAAATAAATATATTACCCCCTAAACCGCCGCTCCCGGAGCCCACCGCCACTATAATAAACATGTTAACCCCTAAACCGCCGCTCCCAGAGCCCACCACAAGCTACTCTATACATAATAACCCCTAAACCGCCGCTCCCGGAGCCCACCGCAAGCTACTCTATACATATTAACCCCTAAACCGCCGCTCCCGGACACCGCCGCAACCTACATTATACCTAGTAACCCCTATCCTGCCCCCCTATACCCCCGCCCTCTATAATAAAGTTATTAACCCCTAATCTGCCCCCCCTACACCGTCGCCACCTATAATACATTTATTAACCCCTATCCTGCCCCCCCCTACACCGCCGCCACTGTAATAAAATTATTAACCCCTAAACCTAAGTCTAACACTAACCCTAACACCCCCCTAACTTAAATATTAATTAAATAAATCTAAATAATATTTCTATTATTAACTAAATGAATCCTATTTAAAACTAAATACTTACCTTTAAAATAAACCCTAATATAGCTACAATATAAATAATAATTATATTGTAGCTATCTTAGGATTTATTTTTATTTTACAGGCAAATTTCAATTTATTTTAACTAGGTACAATAGCTATTAAATAGTTATTAACTATTTAATAGCTTACCTAGCTAAAATTTACCTGTAAAATTAAAACTAACTTAAGTTACAATTACACCCAACACTATACTATACTTTAATAAATTATTCCTATTTAAAACTAAATACTTACCTGTAAAATAAACCATAAGATAGCTACAATGTAATTAATAATTACATTGTAGCTATTTTAGGATTTATATTTATTTTACAGGTAACTTTGTATTTATTTTAGCTAGTTAGAATAGTTATTAAATAGTTATTAACTATTTAATAACTACCTAGCTAAAAGAAATACAAAATTACCTGTAAAATAAATCCTAACCTAAGTTACAATTAAACCTAACACTACACTATCATTAAATTAATTAAATAAATTAACTACAAATAACTACAATTAAATACAATTACATAAACTAACTAAAGTACAAAAAATAAAAAACATAAGTTACAAACATTTAAAAAATATTACAACAATTTTAAGCTACTTACACCTAATCTAAGCCCCCTAATAAAATAACAAAGCCCCCCAAAATAAAAAAATTCCCTACCCTATTCTACATTAAAAAAGTTCAAAGCTCTTTTACCTTACCAGCCCTTAAAAGGGCCTTTTGTGGGGCATGCCCCAAAGAAAACTGCTCTTTTGCCTGTAAAAGAAAAATACAACCCCCCCAACATTAAAACCCACCACCCACATACCCCTAATCTAACCCAAACCCCCCTTAAAATAACCTTACACTAATCTCCTGAAGATCATCCTACCTTGAGTCGTCTTCACTCAGCCGAGCCACCAATGGAACTGAAGAGGAGGTGATCCTCCAAGGGGCGCTGAAGAAGTCTTCCATCCGATGAAGTGATCCTCCAAGCGGCGCTGAAGAAGTCTTCCATCCGGGTGATGTCATCTTCCAAGCGGCGCTGAAGATCATCTTCCATCCGGGCGATGTCATCTTCCAAGCGGGGTCTTCAATCTTCTTGCTTCAGGATCCATCTTCATCCCGCCGACGCGGAACATCCTTCTTCCCCGACGGACTAACGACGAATGAAGGCTCCTTTAAGGGACGTCATCCAAGATGGCGTCCCTTCAATTCCGATTGGCTGATAGGATTCTATCAGCCAATCTGAATTAAGGTAGGAAAAATCTGATTGGCTGATTGAATCAGCCAATCAGATTGAGATCGCATTCTATTGGCTGTTCCGATCAGCCAATAGAATGCGATCTCAATCTGATTGGCTGATTCAATCAGCCAATCAGATTTTTCCTACCTTAATTCCGATTGGCTGATAGAATCCTATCAGCCAATCGGAATTGAAGGGACGCCATCTTGGATGACGTCCCTTAAAGCAGCCTTCATTCATCGTTAGTCCGTCGGGGAAGAAGGATGTTCCGCGTCGGCGGGATGAAGATGGATCCTGAAGCAAGAAGATTGAAGACCCCGCTTGGAAGATGACATCCCCCGGATGGAAGATGATCTTCAGCGCCGCTTGGAAGATGACATCGCCCAGATGGAAGACTTCTTCAGCGCCGCTTGGAGGATCACTTCATCGGATGGAAGACTTCTTCAGCGCCCCTTGGAGGATCACCTCCTCTTCAGTTCCATCGGTGGCTCGGCTGAGTGAAGACGACTCAAGGTAGGATGATCTTCAGGAGATTAGTGTTAGGTTATTTTAAGGGGGTTTGGGTTAGATTAGGGGTATGTGGGTGGTGGGTTTTAATGTTGGGGGGTTGTATTTTTCTTTTACAGGCAAAAGAGCAGTTTTCTTTGGGGCATGCCCCACAAAAGGCCCTTTTAAGGGCTGGTAAGGTAAAAGAGCTTTGAACTTTTTTAATGTAGAATAGGGTAGGGAATTTTTTTATTTTGGGGGGCTTTGTTATTTTATTAGGGGGCTTAGATTAGGTGTAATTAGCTTAAAATTGTTGTAATATTTTTTAAATGTTTGTAACTTATGTTTTTTATTTTTTGTAACTTAGCTTTTTTTATTTTTTGTACTTTAGTTAGTTTATGTAATTGTATTTAATTGTAGTTATTTGTAGTTAATTTATTTAATTAATTTAATGATAGTGTAGTGTTAGGTTTAATTGTAATTTAGGTTAGGATTTATTTTACAGGTAATTTTGTATTTCTTTTAGCTAGGTAGTTATTAAATAGTTAATAACTATTTAATAACTATTCTAACTAGCTAAAATAAATACAAAGTTACCTATAAAATAAATATAAATCCTAAAATAGCTACAATGTAATTATTAATTACATTGTAGCTATCTTAGGGTTTATTTTACAGGTAAGTATTTAGTTTTAAATAGGAATAATTTATTAAGGTATAGTGTAGTGTTAGGTGTAATTGTAACTTAGGTTAGTTTTTATTTTACAGGTAAATTTCTCTTTATTTTAGCTAGGTAAGCTATTAAATAGTTAATAACTATTTAATAGCTATTGTACCTAGTTAAAATAAATTGAAATTTTCCTGTAAAATAAAAATAAATCCTAAGATAGCTACAATATAATTATTATTTATATTGTAGCTATATTAGGGTTTATTTTATAGGTAAGTATTTAGTTTTAAATAGGATTCATTTATTTAATAATAGAAATATTATTTAGATTTATTTAATTAATATTTAAGTTAGGGGGGTGTTAGGGTTAGTGTTAGACTTAGGTTTAGGGGTTAATAAATTTATTACAGTGGCGGCGGTGTAGTGGGGGGCAGGATAGGGGTTAATAAATGTATTATAGGTGGCGACGGTGTAGGGGCGGCAGATTAGGGGTTAATACATTTAATATAGGTTGCGGCAGGGTCCGGGAGCGGCGGTTTAGGGGTTAAACTATTTATTTAGTTGCGGCGAGGTGCGGGATCAGCAGGATAGGGGTTAATAACTTTATTATAGAGTGCGGCGGTATAGGGGGGCAGGACAGGGGTTAGTAGGTATAATGTAGGTTGCGGCGGTGTCCGGGAGCGGCGGTTTAGGGGTTAATAAATTTATAAGTGTTGCGGCGGGGTCTAGGAGCGGCGGTTTAGAGGTTAATAAATTTATAAGTGTTGCGGCGGGGTCTAGGAGCGGCGGTTTAGGGGTTAGTAACTTTATTTAGTTGCGGGAGGCTCCGGGGGCACCGGTATAGGGTGTAGAACAGTGTAGTTTACTGTGAGTGCTTAGTGACAGGCTAGCAATAAAGCTGTCAAAAAGCCGAAGAGCAGCGAGATCGGATGAGTGATAACTCTCACAGTCCGCTGCTCATCGCCCCGTACTTGGTGCGCGGCTTTTTGACAGATTTATTGATAACTTAGGCGTATTTTTTCAGGTCCGCGGCGGCGAAGGTAGGCGAGCTTAGGCGGGCGTATTGGGCCGGCGAAGGCAGGAAAGTTGACACGTTGATAACTACCCCCCCAAGTTTCCATAGAAATATTTAGTAAAATGCGTTCAGTCATTCTTTGCGCGTATGCATAAGTTAACGCTGCATTGGTGCTCACAACTGACGTCGGATTTGGCGAAAAACCACGCCATAAGATATTCATTTCTATGGTAACCCAACCTTATATTATAAAAGTTAATGTTAGCGCCTGTACTTCTTACCTGTGATCGCCTTGGGCGAGAAAGACAAGGGAGAGAATTGGGGTGTTAGGAGTTTGGTGGGTTTTGATCTAGGTAAAGTCGGAGAGGTAATTTAATTATATTAATTTATTGTAGGCCACATAATTGTTAGGTACACACATTCACATCTATACACTAGTTAGTATACACTCATTAGTTTGCACATTTTTTTTAATAATTATTTTGATTTGACCCTTATTAACCCCATATACCAGCTGCATCCTTCCCTCCTCTAACCACCTATTTCTCACCTTCCCCACTCCATACCCCATTTCTTGTCATATTTTTCCTTTCCATTTTTTAATTTTTAATTTTATTTATTTTTTTTAAATTTGTGTTTGGGCCAAACTGCCAGTGAAATATCCCTTCATATGAGCAAATGGCTGTTACAATTTTCTCAGTTATATTTCACCTTCAAAAACGAATTAAGGGCCTGCATATAGCAGGGGCACAGTGGGCTAATTTCAATTGATATCTTTTAATCTGTAGGTCACATAACAAAAATCCAAAACATTTAATGTTTGTATGTTTTTTTTGCTTTTTAATTGAGCACAGACATTTTTTTAATTTTATTTTTTTATATGTAATATTTAGTGCTGCCCCAGACGTAAGTACATATTGTAATAGAATTAAAGGGACATGAAACCCAACTTTTTTCTTCATAATTCAGATAGAGAATGCAATTTTAAAAAAAGTTTCCAATTTACATCTTTTATCAAATTTGCTTTGTTTTCATGTTATTCATTGTTGAAGAGATATCTAGCTAGGTTGCATGCACACGTCTGAAGCACTACTTGACAGGAAATAGTGCTGTGATCTAGTGCTCTTGCTAATGTATAACATTTGTGCAAAACTGCTGCCATATAATGCTGCAGACACGTGCAGACTCCTGAACTTCCCTTCCTGCTTTTCAACAAAGGATAACAAGAAAACAAAGCAAATTTGATAATATAGGTACATTGGAAAGTTGTTTAAAATTGTATGTTCTATCTGAATCGTAAGGAACAATTTTGATTTTATGTCCCTTTAAGAACATAGCTCCCACAAGGCATATGCCTGGGACAGCACTAAATATTACATATACAAAACAATATAAAAAAGAGAAAAGCTTGCGTTATTTGCAGACTTTAATATCTCAATGGAAAAAAAGCTTCTTTACACATAGCTGAGAATGCCGGCGTAAGGTTTGACACTTTAACGACAGCACCCAATAGTGTTTTATCTGTTTGCGCATTGGGGCCCATTTATCAAGCTCTGTATGGAGCTTGAAGGGCCGTGTTTCTGGCGAGCCTTCAGACTCGCAAGAAACACCAGTTATGAAGCAGCAGTATAAAGACCGCTGCTCCGTAACCTGTCCGCCTGCTCTGAGGAGGCGGACAGAGATTGCGTGAAATCAACCCAGTCCAATACGATAGGGTTGATTGACACCCCCTGCGCGGATCTGCAGGGGACGGCGTTGCACCAGCAGTTCACAAGATCTGCTGGTGCAATGCGGAGAGCGTATTGCTCTCCGCATTCAGTGATATCTGTCGGACATGATCCGCTGATCGGATCATGTTGGACAGACATTTGTTAAATAGGCCCCATTGAATGGAAATCGGGTGTGAATTTGTAATTTTTCGGCTTCAATTATTTTGGACACATAATTGTATTCCGGCTGCCGGTAATGGTGGAAATTAGCTTTTGAAAAAATGTTGGTAATCACAATGGAGCCGAATTATCAAGCTCCGAATGGCTCGCCAGAAACAGAAGTTATGAAGCAGCGGTCTAAAGACCGCTGCTCCATAACTTGTCCACCTGCTCTGAGGCAGCGGACAGAAATCAACAAGATCAAATACGATCGGGTTGAATGACACCCTCTGCTAGCGGCCGATTGGTCATGAATCTGCAGGGGGGTGGTAGTGCACAAGTGAACTGCTTGTGCAATGATAAATGCCGATAGCGTATGCAGCGGACATGATATGCTACATCGTATCATGTCCGCTCGCACTTTGATAAATATGCCCCTATGCCTTTCCTTAGAAATAAGTAATATTTAATATTGGTAGACTATATAGGCCTTTTTAAATTTTATCTGCCATCACATTCTATGTTTCTATGTTGACCCTCTGGTTATTATTTAGACATTTCAAAATGGTGAATTATTAACCAATGTGATATCAAATTTAGATTAATAAATGTAGGAAAACTCTCAAACTGTACCTCTATATTCGTCCAAAAATAATTCAATACACTTGGAAACACCTCTAATACAATAGGTAATAAAGTATTTCAAATAATACACCACTTGGCTCTCTAGATATGAAGTGGTCTTTGAAAAAATTGTAATATCATAACCTTAGGAACATGGGTCACAGATTTCATAGGGATGATGTAATAACACAAATTATCTCACTATGGGATAGATTACAAGCGAAGCGCTAAATTAACCAGCCATTACAAGTGGCTGGTTATTGCTAATGCTTCAGAATGAGGCTCCCATAGGAGCCTGAGGAAAGCGATCTCGTGAGCACAATGCTTCCAAGCAATGCGAACGCGTGCTCGCGTTTGCATTGCGGCTAACTTGTAATACCAGCGCACATTATCGTGCGCTGGTATTACAAAGTGGATTGGTAATTTCGCTTTTAATTAAATCAATATATAGCGCTCCACTTTTAATCTAACCCTATATTTCCTTAAGAGTCAAAATACGGTGACTTTTATTTAAATTTAGCCACAAGAATATTATTTTAAATGCCTAAGCTCTTTGGATTCTAATATTTAAAGGGACACTGAACCCACATTTTTTATTTTGTGATTCAGATAGAGCATGCAATTTTAAGCAACTTTCTAATTTACTCCTATTATCAAATTTTCTATCTTTATTTGAAAAAGAAGGCATCTAAGCTTTTTTTTTTGGTTCAGTACTCTGGACAGCACTTTTTATTGGTGGATTAATTTATCCACCAACCAGCAAGAACAACCCAGGTTGTTCACCAAAAATGTGCCGGCATCTAAACTTACATTCTTGCATTTCAAATAAAGATACCAAGAGAATGAAGAAAATGTAATAATAGGAGTAAATTAGAAAGTTGCTTTAAATGTCATGCTCTATCTGAATCACAAAATAAAAATTTGGGTTCAGTGTCCCTTTAAATAATATAAACTTAAATAAAAGCAATATCACATTCTAGTTTTTTTTATGTTGTAAAAAAATTAATTTGGCATTTTTTACTGTGTATGGGAGATTAACATTGGACTAAGATTTCAGAATATGACTTTGGACAGTAAATTCAAGATTTGAATCAAATATAATATCGAAAATCTGGTACAAAGGCTGCATTTAAAATAGCAGATAAAGCATTTGCGTCAAGAAATATTGCAATATTTTTTTTTCTAGAAAAGTGGTTGATAACTGTTATGGGGATATTGGGTGAAATGCTCTAATTTGCTAATGAAAATGTTTGCCCATTCCTTAGCTTCTTGTTAAAATTCTTATCACATAACTAATCTACAAAAATCCTTAGAGTGTTTAATATAACCTTATATTGACATGACTCATAGAAGTATAAAGGCAAACACGTAATAAATCATAAAAGTATTTTATGCTTCAGATGTTTCGCACACTTTTCAGGAAGTACTATCTTACAAAATGAATGAGATAACTAGAGTTAGGTTTTGTACAGAGAAGAATAACAGACAATAGGGTAGATTTACCAATGTCTGTCCAACATGATCGCTCTAGCGTATCATGTCCGATAGACATCGCTGAATGGCGACAGCATATGCTGTCTGCATTTATCATTGCACAAGCAGTTCACCAGAACTGCTTGTGCAATGCCTCCCTCTGCAGATTCACGGCCAGGGGGTGTCAATCAGCCCAATCGTATAGGATTGGGCGGATTGAAGACCGCAGCCTCAGAGGCAGGGGACAAGTAAAAGCCAGGTAACAAAAACATCCTTAAAGGGACACAAAACATTAAATACATTTCATGATGCACCTCCCTCTAATTATGGCTGCTGCCATATTGGAACCTAAGTTTTACTGCAGGTATCTGAGGGAGAGTTGCTGCACATGTGCAAACACATCAGCACTGGAATGTAGTGAAAACTAGATTTCAACATGGCAGCACCCATAACTAAACCTCAATACTATGCTTATAAAATGTATTTAGTGTTCAAAGTCCCTTTAACTTCCAAAGTAGATAGGAAAGGACTTCAAAGATTTGTATTTTTTTTAATGAAAATCAGAATTGTTTCAACAGTATTGCACCAACTAATGTGCTCTAATGAAAAAAAAAAATCACTAGTGCATTCCATTTTTCTGTCCCCGGCCTAAGTCATGTTCCCACACATTACCAGAATATATAATATGTGCTACCTCTGTATCACATGCTTTTTTTCTGATTGTCTAACAGTAAACATTAACATATGTACAATACAAACAGATTTTACAAAACAAACATAAAATAAATCCTGTCAAAAAATAAATACAGTTTGGCCAACTATGCTAACATTCTATTAATAAAATAAACACTGCAATGTTACAATACATTGTGTTTGCATTTTATGATCACCCTTGTATTAAAGGGATATGAAACTCAAAAATGTTCTTTCACGATTCAGATAAAGAATACAATTTAAAACAACTTTCTAATTTACTGCTATTATCTAATTTGTTTCATTATCTTGGTATCATTTGTTGAAGGAGCAGAAATGCACTACTGATTTCTAACGGAACAAATGGGTGAGCCAATGACAATCGGTATATATATATATATATATATATATATATATATATGCATCCACCAATCCGCAGCTAGTACCTAGGTTATTTGCTGCTCCTTTGCTTTCCTAGATAAACCTTTCAGCAAAGCATAACAAGAGAAGGAAGCAAATGAAATACTGCAATAGAAGTAAATTGTATTCTCTATCTGAATCATGAAAGAAAATGTTGGGGTTTCATGTCCCTTTAATGTTATTGTTAAGATTACCATGAACATTTTTTAAAAATGTAGCATTTTTCTTAAAATTTTCATTCCAGGGTTCAAATAAAATGTTCTATTTCATTAGAGCATTTTATTTATACACAGTCATTTCTTTTATTATGTTTTCTTCAAAAGGTTAAAGGGACAGTCTAGTCAAAATTAAAGTTTCATTATTCAGATAGGGTATGCAATTTTATGCAACTTTCAAATTTACTTTTATCAACAAATATGCTTTGTTCTCTATGTATTATTTGTTGAAAACGAAACCTGGGTAGGCTCATATGCAAATGTCTAAGCCCTTGAAGGCCACCTCTTATCTCAGTGCATTTTGACAGGTTTTTTACAGCTAGACAACGCTAGTTCATGTGTGCCATATAGATAACATTGTGCTCACTCCTGTCAGCACTGATTGGCTAAAATGCTGTCAAACGAACTGAAATAAGGGGGTAGTCTGCAGATAATTAGATACAAAGTAATAATGTTGGTTATGCAAAACTGGGGAATGGGTAATAAAGGGATTATCTAACTTTTTAAACAATAAAAAAATCTGTGTGTAGACTGTCTCTTTAAACACATAGGGCCCTATGTATTAAAGGCATGCAGACAGCTTCTCAACTGAGTATGTCATGCCGGCCCTTTCACTCCTCTGACCAATCATGCGAGAGAAGGGACTGTCAATCACAGAAAGCAGGCGAGCGAGTTGTCTGGGATTTCTCTTTGCCACCTCTTCTTATATTGCAGGTAGCGGGCTCACGTATGCGAACCTGCTCCGGAGCAATTATATCCTTATAGCACCTTTTTACTAGAAAATTGAATTTTGGATTGAAAACATTATAAATTTAGTAATATGATATATATTTTAATGTCATATTTTTAAAATGACTTGACCATAAAATGTATTTTTAACAAATCAAAGTTATTTAAAATGTAAACGTCCTTAAAACTGAATGTGCAATTTATGAGGGAAATCAATTATTGAGGGCATAAATATTTGTTTGATAAATTATGTACAGACTTTCCCTTTTTTTGAAAATGGTTATATTCTTAACTTTTCTATCAATATTCTACTTTACATTGAATAAATGGTAGGTGGTAAGACATAGCACATACAGTATGTAGACAGTTGATTTGTGAGACAGCAAGTCTGTGATTCTCCAGCAAGATCCACACCAAATTGTCATAAAGTCAGTAAACTCATTGGTAAAAGCAGCATAGATTTGGTGCCCTTTATTCTAAGGTCCATTTAAGAAACACCAAGGCCTCCCTTGTTCTTAAAAGTCCTGAGTATCAAAAAAACAAGTCTTTGGTTTACATAGATGGAGGTGTGACTGTTGCCCATGGTGAAGATAGTCTAGTATGTGATGTAACGTCGTACTGGCTTTCTGCAAGGTCTGTTGCTGTTCCGTGGTCATATAATGGGGACGCAGGAGATGGCGAAGGTACAGCATGGGAAATAGAACTGTAGTGAGCTGTGGAACCTCTCAGGTACTGTGATCCTATTCCATTAGGAATCCCTCCAGACTGAGACACTGGTGTAAGTGTGTTGTTACTTACAGACCATAGGCTGGTATATTGGCTGCAATGAAAATAATTTACATTAAGATTGTGTGCTGTCTTACTTATTTTATGAAGCTTCAAGTTATTGATAAACCCATTGATAGAGAGACAGACAGACAGACAGATAGATAGATAGATAGATAGATAGATAGATTAGATAGACAGACATAGACAGAAAGACAGATACATAGATAGACAGGCAGATAGATGAATAGATAGATAGATAGATGAATAGATAGATAGATGAATAGATAGATAGATGAATAGATAGATAGTAGATAGATAGATAGATAGATAGATAGATAGTCAGTACTGGATATATTAGGTTGGTTTACTAATACAGAATTGTTACTATGTGTTTTGAATATGAAAATTATGATAATGGTAAAAAATTGGTACATTTGAACATTAAAATACAAAGGAATGAAAAGACAAAGTAGCTGTAGTATGAGCTCACCTTGAATTAGTAGATGCACCACTGTGGCTCATTGGTAAAATTCCATTGTGAGTTTGCATTTGAAGACTGGACCAATTGTCATGGGATTGAAGCATAGAAAGGCAGGCAGTTGAATTATCTGCTAAACTTGCTAAAAAAAATAAAACAAATGTATTGTAATTGGTAAAACAAATACATATATTTATGCAAGTGGTCATTAATATGATTAACCATTATTCAAAAAATGGAATGTTTGCCCTATTCTAAACCTATATCATGTGTCAACAATATTGATGTCACTGACTGGTGTGACTATAACCAGCACAAGTTTCAGATGAGCATGCATGTGGTCTACTGTACTGCGCTGTTAGTCCCATGCACAATAAAAAGTTAATACAAAACATATAACTTTTCTATGAAGCATATTGAAAACTTGTTTCTAAATTAATCAGAAATGCATTGCTGTACATGTTAAATTCCCCTGTATTGAATGTTGACATATTTTAATATTAACATTTGAATTTTGTTTCTTAGATTTCTATGTAAATCTATGGGAATCAATAGTCAAATATAGAAAATAAATGTTACATTTAAATATTTGATTGATGTATTTGATACTCAAACATTGACATTCATTCTTTAGAAGTATTTGAAAAGTAAAACGCACTGAATTAGCATCTGACTTCTCAGCCTCCCTTGACCTTTGTTTTGTAATTTAAATGTTTAGATTGTAAACTTAGGAGAATTTGAAAGTATAACTTAACATAAAATATATATTTACTAATAATTGAAGCTCAATGTCATGGTTGTTCTCTTTTTTAGTTTGGGTTTGTTTAAAGGGACAGTAAAGTCCAAAATTAACTTTCATAATTCAAATAGGGCATGTAATTTTAAACAACTTTCCACTTTAATTTTATCACCAATTTTGATTTGTTCTCTTGGTATTCTTAGTTTAAAACTAAACCTAGGTCGGCTTATATGCTAATTACTTAGACCTTGAAGGCCGCCTCTTATGTGAATGCATTTTGACAGTTTTTCACCATTAGAGGGCATTAGTTCATGTGTGTCATATAGATAGCATAGAGCTCACGCACGTGAAGTTACCTAGGAGTCAGCACCGATTGGCTAAAATGCATGTCTGTCAAAAGAACTGAAATAAGGGGACAGTCTGCAATGGCTTAGATACAAGGTAATCACAGAGGTAAAAAGTGTATTATTATAACTGTGTTGGTTACCCTGTACCCCTGTATAGTGCTACATGAAGTCTTGGAACTTTATAAAAAAGATAATAGTAATCATAATTTCAACAATAAGTACATTTTCTAATTTAAAAAACCCAAACTGCTTGTTTTAATGACCTCTATTAGTTTTATTCCCATATCCTTTTAACTAAGATATGCAGTAAATCTTCCTTGATAAATAAAACATATTAGCTCATGCTGGACAGACTAGAAATTAGACTTTTGATATAGATTTTTATTTGCTAACTCTTAAGTTCATCAATAAACTGTGCTACCTATATCTGTATCACATAAACGTTAGCACTCACTTGAAGAACTGTTCCTGTGGGAGTATGGGTTGGGGTAAGGTGCAGAACGGTGATTCCTCAAAGATGAATATCGCTCACACCCATGAGGAGATGAAAGTGATAGAGGTGTTCCAAACTGAGAGTGAGGGTTACCAGAGGAACATAATGATCCTGATCCAGGAATCAGCCAGCCACCTACTAAAATATGAAAATAAAAACTTTAACAAAATATTTTCGCCACAACACCTTAAAGGACCAGTCAACACAGTAGATTTGCATAATCAACAAATGCAAGATAACAAGACATGCAATAGCACTTAGGCCTCTATTTACCAAAGTCTGGCGGACCTGATCCGACAATGCGGATCAGGTCCGCCAGACTTCGCTGAATACGGAGAGCAATACGCTCTCCGTATTCAGCATTGCACCAGCAGCTCACAAGAGCTGCTGGTACAACGCCGCCCCCTGCAGACTCGCGGACAATCAGCCGCCTGCAGGGGGTGTCAATCAACCCGATCGTACTCGATCGGGTTGAATTCCGGCGATGTCTAGGTTATGGAGCAGCGGTCTTTGTGACCGCTGCTTCATAACTGCTGTTTCTGGCGAGTCTGCAGTCTTGCCAGAAACACGGGGCATCAAGCTCCATTAGGAGCTTGATAGATAGGCCCCTTAGTCTGAACTTCAAATGAGTAGTAGATTTTTTTTCTGACAATTTTAAAAGTTATGTCTATTTCCACTCCCCCTGTACCATGTGACAGCCATCAGCCAATCACAAATGCATACACGTACCATGTGACAGCCATCAGCCAATCACAAATGCATACATGCTTATTCTGTGAATTCTTGCACATGCTCAGTAGGAGCTGGTGACTCACAAAGTTTAAATATAAAAAGACTGTGCACATTTTGTTAATGGAAGTAAATTGCAAAGTTGTTTAAAATTACATGCTCTATCTGAATAATGAAAGTTTAACTTTGACTTGAGTGTCCCTTTAATCCTACAAAGTGTTTTTTTAATATAATTAATATTTAAACTGTTTCCCAAAAATGGCATATTAGTAAATGTCTGAATTTCAACCGTGACACTATAAAGCAATTTTTGATGAAGAAAAAATACAGGTTTGACAAATTTAAAGGACTATACAAATATGATTTCTATATTATTCATGTGTGGTAGGAAATGCTAAAAGCTCTATATTCTCCACTGGTATAATTAACTCTTTACATGAATTTCTAAATGATTACAAACACAAAATGTATAAAAACTAATACAAGGTATTTAACTTACATTGTGAGTAACCTGTATGTTGACCATCTATTCCATCATCCAGTAGCTCTTTGTGATCATTTCTGTAACAACAAAAATGGAATTTATGAGCCACAAAAATATTCCACAAAACAAGGGGAACCCCCCCCCCACCACTAATAACTTCAAACCTGTCCCCATGCCTCCCTAACAGGCCAGATTTTTAGGATATCTGAACTGGATCATAGTTGAAGTAATTATCTGATTAGTAAACACGGTTATTTTACCTGCTCTCACTCAAGGTAATCCTGAAACTGGCCTGAGGACAGGTTTAAAAAGTAGTGTTTTAAAGTTGTTTCAAATGAATGTAATTTATTAAAACATATTAAAGCTAGGTTGAGTTAGTAAATATAGCCTAGCAGGGAAGAAAGGAAATAGAGATATTTCTTGATTCAATATCCCCCACCCAAATTTTGTTCTTTCCTGTCCATTGTTTGAATCATAGTTGGGGGTACAGGCCGTATTCTCCTAAACAACTTTATAATATATAATTAGCTAGTAATGTTAATATGAATGATATTATTTCCTCGTTGTTAATCACTACAGCAAGTCTTTTAGAAACAATAATATGCTCTCCTAGTGTATTTATTGAGCAACGCACAAACATCGATTGTTATTTTATAAAAATAATTTAAGAAATCTGGAAACGTCATAGACCACATAAGCCTATTAAGTGATTTGTATGTTTACTGTGAGCCAATATAATGTAAAAAGAACATATAATTAAACTTAAAATCAAACGCAATATGTGACCCCAATAGGCATAGTAATTTGAAGGAAGCCATGTTATAATTTTCTATGAGTTGCAAACAAATACAGGGAGTAAAAATATATCTCCAGAAAATGTTAATATACAAAATAAAACAGCATTGTCAAAATGGGAAATTATAAATTAAATAAATATCATTGGTTTTAAAATCAATGAAATACGTTATATAATATCAATCCCTTAAAGGGACATAAAACCCAAACATTTTCTTTCATGATTCAGATAAGGAATACAATTTTAAAAAAACCTTACAATTTAGTTCTATTGTTGAAGAAATAGCAATGCACATGGGTGAGCCAATCACACAAGGCATCTATGTGCAGCCACCAATCAGCATCTACTGAGCCTGTTTAGATATACTTTTCAACAAAGTATAATAAGAGAATGAAGCAAATTAGATAATAGAAGTAAATTGGAAAGTTGTTTAAAATTCCATGTTCTTTCTAAATCATGAAAGAAAAAAATTGGGTTTCATGTCCCTTTAAAAAAGAAGATAGATACCTACACAATAGAACACAATAATAATACCTTTCTTTTGCATCAAGAAATGCCTTCGCAAATGGATTGTGCTTAATTTTAAGTGCTGTAATCTGAAAAAGAAAAAAATTAAGTATATTGATTATGTTTTTATTAATTTTAAAGAAATAGGAAAAAATAAATGTCAATGTTATTTTTGTTAAAAGCTGCTTATATGTGAGTTATTTAGTGCGTACCTCTTCATTCTGATAAGCAGTTACTGCTATGAATTGTGTCTCAGGAAAGGAATGGCTAGTGATCATTCTTTGTGGTCCTCCCACCCGAACAATATGGATTCTTGGCTCATACTTATGCAAGGAGTTTAACATAATCTGTAAAAAAAAAAAAAAAAAGAAAGAAAGAAATAATACAACATATTAATCAGTGCAGGTGGGTGCCACTAAAATCTGGTTGTTTCAATTAGGTAGCCATGACTACAACCTAGCATAATTTTCATTAAAGGGACACTCAAGTCAAAATAAACTTTTATGATTTTTATGATTCAGAAAGAGCATGCAGTTTTAAGACATTTTCCAATTTACTTCTATTATCTTTTTATATACACACTTTCTGTGGAACAAGATCCTATTAAGCATGTGCAGAAGCTCACAGGGTATACGTATACTAGTCTGTGATTGGCTGATGTCTGTCACATGATACAGGGGGCCAGAAATGGGAGGAAAAAAATAAATTTGTTAGAATTTTTTTACTGCTTATTTGAAATTAAGAGTAAGTACTAATGCATTTTATTTTTATTGTATTACTCTGGACCTAGATACAAGCTAAGGTAAACCTTATAATTGAAGGGACAGTAAACCTAGCAAATAATGTTATATAATTCTGCACATAGTGCAGAATTATATAACATTAGCTTACCGCCATGTTTCTAAAGCAAAGGGTTATATAGATATTTTGCAACAAAAACAGAACGCCGCTCCTGACTCTACTCAGCGGGTCTGTTTTCTTCTCCTAAGCGCATTGCAGGCACGCTGTCTTGTCACAGCCAGCCCGATCGTACTATTAAACTCAATGTAGCTCGCTCCCGCTCTGGTCTGGTAGTGGGAGCGAGCTACATTGAGTTTAATAGCGCGATCGGGCCAGCTGTAATTAGACAACGTGCCTAAATGCGCTTACAAGACAAAAACAGAACAGCTTAGTAGAGCCAGGAGGGGTGTTCTGTTTTCGTTGCAAAATATCTATATGACCCTTTGCTTTAGAAACATAAGCTAATATGCACTATGTGCAGAATTATATAACGCTATTTGCTAGGTTTACTGTCCCTTTAAAGGACAATTAAACACAGTAAAATAGCATAATCTGTAAATGCATAATAAAAACACAATCAGTTTGAATTTCAAATGAGTAATAGATTTCTTGCTGACAAATTTTAAAGTTAGTTCCATTTTCCCTCCCACTGCATCATGTGACAGCCATCAGCCAGTCACAAAATTCTGTGAATCTTGCACATGCTCAATAGGAGCTGGTGCTTCAGAAAGTGTGCATATAAAAAAATGTGCACATTTAGATAATGGAAATTAATTGAAAAGCTGTTTAAAATTGTGTGCTCTATCTGTATAATGAAAGCTTAATTTTGACTTGAGTATCCCTTTAACACCCTCAGAAGTCAGAGCATTGATATTGATATATATCTACCTCTGCTCTTTAATTCTCCAGATTACACCCTTCACACACCACATACTTCTTATAATAAATCATTATATTGTATCATTTATTACAAGGGTATCCAACCTTTTCTAAAGAGGGGAGAGATTTTATTTTTTTAGACAATTTTTTTTAGAAATTATATTAATTAAAATAATACTTTTCTCTAGAAATACATTTCTACAATTCTTTACTAAGATAAAGTACCCAAACCAATATATTGTAGAGAAATATAGAACAGGAAAAAACAATTCACACAGAGAACAGTAGTTTGGATTACAAATAGGAAGCATTAAATAAGTAATGGATTGTGTAATAGAGGCCATATTAAAGCACTAGAAAGTTGCATTGATACCTCTGTGCCTTAAAGGGATAGTCTACTCAAAATTAAACTTTCATGATTCAGATAGAGCATGCAAATTTTAAGAAATTTTGTAATTTACTCATATTATCAATTTTATTTAGTTTATCTTGGTATCTTTATTTGAAAAAGCAAGAATGTAAGCTTAGGAGTTGGCCTATTTTTGCTTCAGAACCAAAAAATGAAGAGTATCATTCTACTTTTTTTTACATTCATATTAATCATACCTGTCCCCCGCCATTCATTTTGTTAGTGAGCTTCACTTTACTGAAGGAGACAGCATCTTTCATCCAATGGGCTCCAAAATTTGGTGAATCTGGATGAATGTAAACACAGCTTGGCGTCTGAGGTTCGGGTTTGCCCCCTGGTACCCATTCACCATTTACATATTTCCAACGGTGATTGTCAGCTGCCACAAAGTCCAACAGAAAAGAGTACATGGCGTTGGGATCTAGACCAGACACACTGACCTTCAAAACAGGAAACATTCTCCTAAACACAAAAAATAAAATAAAGATGTGAATGTATCTGCACAGTATCCTAACATATCAATATGTATATAATATATCTCCTATAGCTTTTTTGAGTTTTATCAGCTTACTCACTTTCAATTTTTTTTTTAAATCTTGTTTGTTTTTTGTTTGTTTATTTTTGGAGACACCTTTCTATGTCCTATTATCAAGAAACAAATAGAGAGATTTTAAAGGTGGTGTTAAAAAGGAAATGAACTATCCTCCCCCATTTGTTTCCTTTGAGCTTTGTGAATTCTTTTGTTTTTAATTTGAGGTCAAACAACTCATCTGCTGTAAAGTAACTTTAATTACTTGGCTACTGAAACAATACAGATTTTGTTAGTTGTTTTTTTTTTTTAAAGCTTTAGAGTTATCAAACTACATAATGATCTACATCACATTTTCTAATTGTCTATCATGGTCTATCTAAACGTATTGTTTATTCTATATTTTAAAAAAACCCAGATTATTTGTTTTAGAATGTTTGCATTTTTAAATCAGGTAAGGGGTTCTTTGTCTATAAAATTTGTTTTAATTTTAATTAAGAAAATCATTTTCAAACATATTTATATGTTTGTTCTTTCAAAATAGTGTTAGGAAACAGTTTAAGGGACGTGTGATGAATATCAGGTGCTAAGTGTTCAGCCAATCTGTCTGTCTGTGTTTAAAGGCACAGTGATGTAGACCCTGGGGGGAAGTTTAGATTCACTATGAATTAAGGGGCTTCGCTTACCCTACACAGCATTGGACTTTTTTTTTATGTTATTTTTTTTATTTATGCTTTTGGCAAATACAGACAAAGTGATTAAACATTAATTTGTGGTATATACTTTCAAAAGAGGTGGTAAGGACATAAACTATGGGCTTGATTATCTAAAACTCTCTGGTATAAGCTTGTCAGTACTGCAAACTCCTTCAGATACTTTAAGAAAGGCAAATAGAGAGATATTTATCTCACTATGGATGTGAATAAGAGATACCTACATTACTATATAATGCTAGTATGTTTTTGACTGGGATATATATATAAGACTATCCTAACAATTAATTACACTTCAGAAGGAAATATGGGCATATCTTTTATCAAAATGTACATTTCTATATTGCAATCACGTTTAATAAATGTACAGGACAATCACAAAGCTAAGCGTATAGATAAAGATGATGCATATATTAAAAATGAATACTAAGGAGGTTTGTTTGATTTCTTTTAGCTTGAGTTTCAATAAATATGACAGAAGCTGTTTACAGAAGACATCTGGGTAAAAAATGCTCACCAGATTAACCAAACAAAGAATGTTATTTACTTGAAACTGGAATTTCTTTTGGACATATTTGGTTAAACCTTTTTTTGGCATGATTTGTTAACAGAAGATAATCATCGCAGTATTTACAGAATATATGCTTTGTCCAGATTACTACTGTTGAAATCTAGTAGAAACTTATATCAGAATAGTAGAAACTTATATCAGAAAATATCAAAGAAGCAACGTTAAAGACAGCAGTTATACTATTGAAGGCAGCAGTTATTTTTATAAGTTTGATAAAGTTGCTCTCATTTGAATTTTTATTTTGAAATAACCATTGGAGGATATATACATATATAGTACAGGTAATGTGTATTCAATTTTGTGTAATATATTTAAAGAACTATATGTGAATGTTAGTCAACATAACTGCTAAAAAGTCACATGCACACATACCAAAATTATATTTATAGCACAACCATACATATATTTATGGACTCATACACACATACATTATGTGTATGTGTGTGAATATATATATATATATATATATATATATATATATATATATATATATATATATATATATGTGTGTGTGTGTGTGTGTGTGTGGTTTTTTTTATAAACAAATCAGCAATTTAATAAAAAACAAAACAAAATAACCCCAGAAATAATACTACTAGGACTATTCATGTTTTGTAATCTTACCTTCCATTCTTGGTTACAATCATTTCATTTGTTAGCTCCTTGAATCTCATCCACAGCTCACGCTCCTCCAATGTTACCTTCAGTTCTCTTTCTGTGGGGTCCCCCTTCTCACTTCCAGCTTGAAGCTCATTTTCCACAGCACTGAGAAGATGGTCTACCCTGTATTGTACATTCTTTCCACAGCTTTCTGCTACACTTAAACTCATCCCTCAATTTTAAGAGCTCTCCTTTCTCAAACAAATGTTCTCTAATTAGTAGATCCACAGTTGAAATACCTTGTCTTCAGCTTCTGTAGAATGCAGTTGATCTGAAATGTTACACTTTTTCCCCCAAAAGGTGTGATTTTAAGAGATAGTAATCCACTTGACCTTAGCAGCAAAAGTTTTCTAACAAGGCTTGTCTTGCTAAACTTTCCATTAAATAGGTCTTGGCAATGTCTGGTGACATCACTAGTAGGTTAGGGAGGGTGCTGATTGGTGAATCTTTCCTTTGATGTTGGTCAATAAGGCTACTGATTGGTATAGCCAAGCACCAGCAGAGAGGCTTGAGATAATCTTCTGATGTTAATTGCAACTCAGATTAAACAGAGGTACTTTATGCAAATCTCCAAATGTTTACACCTATATCAAAGACCTCTGGTGCAGTGAGGAAATGGTGTGTCACAACCTCCATAACCTGTCTACAATTAAGTGACATCAAGTAGGGATTAACACCTGGCTATATTTTAATTTTAAATCTCCTATTTCCCTACATTTTAAAATTCTGAAAAAATGTAGACAATCTAGTTGCAATTAATAAATTAAAATAAGATCTACAACCTCATTATAAATACATGACAGAATAATTACTACCACATTAGAGAATAAGAATATATAATGTAACCAAATAAATGGACTCATCTACAAGGTTTATTTAGCAAAGTGTCTAAAACACTTGTTCTATGATAAAACAGTAGTTAAATGGGTTATAGGATTAAGTGATAATCTCTTGAGTCAAAATAGAAGATTGATACTTTTAGGTCATAATAACTACAATATATAGATAAATACTGTACCTTAAATGTACTTGCCATTTATATTATTTATATATAATCACCATTGTATGCAGTGTTTTAGATGTGTAGGTGTATGTGTGTGTTTAAAATGATAAAGGTAACATTTTTAGGTTGTATATCTTAAAAAATATATATTTTATAGTGAAAGTTCCAGCTCTTAAATATGAGGTAAAAAAATAGCATATTTTAATGTGTTTAACAAAATTATAGTATTGTTTGTTGAATTACTTGACCTTATATTGATATTTTTATTTTCTATTTGGTAGTCATTGATATTTTGAATAAAATAGCTCAATTTTTAAATTATTGTAAAATAAACTACCATATCATTACTTTAAATATTGCAGTAAAATGGTTCTACTCTTAGTTTCTCATAATAAGTGTGTGAAAGTAGGTTCTTGGCATTATCTCTGTTGTGTGATGTTGGGGGTAGTTTATTACTTTTTCTGTGAGAACCTGTGGATGGAAGGAATAGGTGACAATGGACAGGAAACAGTTCAATGAGATCTCTTTAAACATTCCCAGCCTTTTTACACAGAACCAGAAGATAAAAAGCAATGTAGTGTAAAAACCTATGATTTTTGTTTTCTATGTGAAACTGGCATTATCCTTTAATTTAAGGGCACCTATAATTCTTTTACTATTTTTATATTTATTTTACCGGTTTAACCATTAAGTTAAACATAGTGTCATTACCAATATATTGTTTGCTGAGTCATTTCCAATAACTAATTGATATTGCTTATTACATTATTTGAGACATGGTGGTACATTTTAATATACCATCTAAAGCACAAACATATATTACTTTTTCACCTCTGTGAAACATGCATAGGTGGCATCTGTTGCTGAATTTCCTGGTATGTTTCACCTTATAGGAAAGTGTGGTAGCCCAGCCCACTTTTCTCAACAACCTAATGTATTTTTAATATAGGCTGCACCAATTGTGTTAAATATGTCATATTAGCACAAACCTATTTTGTAAATAAACATTACATGCATGAGTGGTTCTCCAATATATGTGTTCTGGGCAACTATTTGACAAAAGTCAGATACAACCTATGCACAACAAATTATATTTCTAATATTTATTCTAGTTTAAATTTCTGGGGTGCAAAATATCACTATATACTAAATAAGTAAGAAAGAAATTGAACAAATGAATGATTAAATAAGTATGAAAAAAACCCATAAAAGTATTCATATTAATTTTTTCTAAACCTTACCCTATTTACACTAATGATTTTTTTCCCACTTATGCAAATACATTAATTATATAAAATGTATTTAGAATTTATTCTACTGTCCTGTTTAAACACACACAACTGTTTTTAATGCAAATTATAATTTGATATTTCATGACACAAATACAATTTCAGTATTACCTAATATGATAAATTTATTTCAAATCTTTTTTTTTACACTCTGTGATAATCTAACCTATTATTTCCCAGTGGTCGCCTACTAATTTATATGATATTGATCTCCTAATGTGTACATTTACTTAACTAACTTTAGAAAGAATCATTACAGATATAAACTAATCTGTGTGTTATAAATGTATATATTATTTGCAGTGTTACTGTAACCTCCATCAGTACACAATTACTATTAGTAAAACTATTTGTTCCCTTATAGTTCTCCAATATATGTATTTTTCAGCAATATTTGACAAAAATCAGATACAAACTATGCAACCAACAATTTTCTAATTTATCCTACTTTAAAAATATGGGGTGCAAAATACAAAGGGCCAGATTGCGAGTTGAGCTCAAAATTGCTCTTTCGTGAGCGCGATATTTGCGCTTTACTCGTAATACCAGTGCACACAATTGAAGTGGCCTGCAATGCGAACACGGCATGAGAACCGAGCACAGCAAAGGAGCTAAGTCGCTCAGCAATGGGTTGC